>NC_065912.1:2794361-3103179 GCF_905147045.1 Nymphalis io
GTTGATTTTAAAAGCATTTATAATTTAAGTAGAGTTAACAAAAAATACTATATAGCCTAAGACAAAATAGATAAATAAATAGTTTATTGAAATGGATTTGTATATTTGACTATCAGAAATTTGATGCACTAGATGTTAAGCAGCGTGCTGGGCTATTAAGCCTTTTGTCTCGATCTTCATAGTTTTTCGCAGGTTATTCCATTTCTTGGTTCTTTAACTTTTTTTTCACCTTATATGGTAGGTTTTAGAAAAAGTCATTTTTGTTTAGATTCGTTATCAAGATTGATAACTTATATTCAAGCAAGATTTGTCAAAAATATTCCAACATTGGCGTGGTTCTTAGATTTAGAAAATGCATATAATAACATTTTAGTGGAAAAAGTTCTAAATACACTTGATGATTTAGGTGCAGGTAGAAAATTTTGTGAATATTTATGGAACTTCCTTAGCAATCGTCGATTATTTATTCAATCTGAAGAGAGAGCTAAGATTTTTAGGAACACTAACAGAGTTTTAACACAGGAAGATCCTCTTTCGCCTTTATTGTTTAATATTGCATCACACGAAATATGTTTTACTAGACAGGTATACATTTTACAGTATCCTGACGATTTTGTATTGTATATCAGTGATAAGGATTTAAAAGGATGTAAATCAAAAATTCAGTTAGCTATAAATACTATTGTGATGAAATTAAATTCTTTGGGTTTACAGATATCAAATAATAAAAGTAACTTTTGTTACTTTAGTAGAAGTGCAAGGAGAATTTTACCTTGTCTTAAAATAAATGATGTTCTCGTACCTTCAGCAATTAACGTTAAACATTTAGGAGTCTGGTTGGACAGAAGTTTGCGTTAAAAAAAACATATAGAGGAAGTTGTTAAAAAGTGCTCAAGTTCTTGAACATAATAAAAATTCTAGCTGGTCCTTCATGGGGAATTCATTCTAAGCATCTGCAACTCCTTTATTTGTCTATTATCAGAAGCAGAATGGATTACGCTAGTTTTTTGATAGGAAGTTCTTCTAATACACACCTTTCTAAACTCGATAAAATACAAAATCAAGCTCTTAGATATCTATGTTATGGAAAGCGAGATAAGTTTTTTTTTTTTTTTTATAGTAAAGGAAGGCGGACGAGCATATGGGCCACCTGATGGTAAGTGGTCACCAACGCTCTTAGACATTGGCATTGTAAGAAATGTCAACCATCGCTTACATATCCAATGCGCCACCAACCTTGGGAACTAAGATTTTATGTCCCTTGTGCCTGTAATTACACTGGCTCACTCACCCTTCAAACCGGAACACAACAATATCAAGTATTGCTGTTTTGCGGTAGAATATCTGATGAGTGGGTGGTACCTACCCAGACGAGCTTGCACAAAGCCCTACCACCAGTAAAACCAAACCAGTTTATCACCTTTATATGTTAGACGAGCTTTTTGGCACATAAATTTGTCTTTAAGTGCATTAGTCTCTCAAAGGATGTTTCAATAGAAATTTTACAAATCATGAGTACTCTTCAAACTAACAATTTTTGGTTAAACAAAAATAAACCTTTATTAATAAAAGCCTATGATGATGTCAAAATATATAACATTAACTCGTCAGAACTGTTGGAAATGTTCTCCTTGCAATTTTGGGTTTCACAGATTGATATTAAAAATCTTATTAAAATTAATCTCGATAATGTTAAAGGTCCAAAAATAACTATTACATTAATTTTTTGAAACAAACAACTACTTCATATCTAGAACAGGAATATAGAGATTGGTGTAGAATTTATTCGGATGGTTCTAAAACTGATAATCTTTTAGGTGCTGCTTTTTATGATCAAATTTAAATTGTGAGGTTTGTTTTAAAATAAATGAGAATGTCTCCATAATGACATTGGAACTCATTGACATGCGATCTCAGAAGCTTTGACATACGCTTCTACACAAGTTAATAGTAAGAAAATTGAAATTTTATTAGATATCTCGATGGTTCGAAAATGTTAAAATGAGTAGGTCGCATACTAATAATATTTTAGTATGCGACCTACTCATTTTACTAGACTTAGACTAGACTAGACGTAGACTTCGCTCCGGTCATTAACCTAGTAACAATTTCCTTTTTCTCATAAAAAGGCTGATTTCCGTAATTGTAATGTTTGTGGTAAGATAGATGATATACATCAGGTTTAAGTAGAATGTAATAAATATAGAGACCCTAGGGAAGCTTTGATAAATAGATTTCAGCTATGTCAGTTAAATGTCGGAGTTATGCAAATTGCTTTATCAGATCCCACGTTTACAGTGGCCAAAGCAATATGCAGTATGATGTCTGTTTGTCAATATGTAACGAAATTATAAAACCTGTAAGATAAAATTTGATATGTAAGATAGCTTAAGATACGATGGATATGCCGCAAGGATAAAAAAAAACCGTAAAAAAATGGATTTGTATATTTGACTATCAGAAATTTGATGCACTAGATGTTAAGCAGCGTGCTGGGCTATTAAGCCTTTTGTCTGCTCGATCTTCATAGTTTTTCGCAGGTTATTCCATTTCTTGGTTCTTTAAATTTTTCTGAACGTTGAACTTTTGTTACAAAATATGATTAAGTTTGAATTGTTAATCTGCTGTGTAAAAATTCTTATCTTTTCTCTCTTAATTATTATATATTACTAGTTTCCACCCGTGACTTCGCCCACGTGTGGAATAGATAGATGTTAGATACCCTAAGTTCTGTATCTTTGACGACATGTACTTAAAATTTTATCACCTGTAGTTAAGAATTGAAAGTGTAACAAACAAACATACTTTTGCATGTGTAATATTAGTCAGCATAGTTCTTTTACAGGCATTAATTAACAGGATATGAGATCGGTGTACATTTTTTTTTAAATAAGAATAAATTTGGAACAAAGTTTGAGCTTCCATTATAAGCGAACACTTTGTTTCAATAAGGCTTTATAGTTTTATGTCCTGGAATTTACTTAGAAAAACTTTACTGGTAGTGGGGCTTTGTGCAAGCTCGTCTGTGTAGGTACCACCTACTCATTAGATATTCTACCGCAAAACAGCAGTACTTAGTATTGTTGTGTTTCAGTTTGAAGGGTGAGTGAGTCAGAGTAATTACAGGCACAAGGGACATTACATCTTAGTTCTCAAGGTTGGTGGTGCATTGGCGATGTAAGAGATGGTTATTTCTTACAATGCCTATCTCTATGGGCGTTGGTGACCACTTACCATCAGATGGCCCATATTCTCGTCCTATTCTCGCTTATACTATAAAAAAAGTATGTCTCTCAAGATATTTTCTTTAATTATCGATCCTGTATCCGTAATATATATACAATAAATAAATAACAATAAACCCACTCCTGAGTATATAGCCTTTAAGTGGGACATACAATATGTTTTTATTTCTTCCTTTTATATATAAGTTACCTATAAGACTATTTTAATATTTTTTGCAACGTTGGTTTACTATTAAAATAAATAAATAAATTATATTTCGTATAAATTGTATTAAATTAACATCTCTCATAAGTGTTTTAGTAATAATTATTTAATTTCAGCATTTGGGATCATTTGGTCGAAATAACTAAAGGTGGAAGAACGACGGTTATAATCACCACGCATTACATCGATGAAACGAAGCAGGCTAACATTGTAAGTATAAAGATGAATGGAATATTATTAAATGTTCAAAATGAGCTATTTATATTTATAGGCGTTCATTGACCGTGTCTTTATATTGTACGATACAATATAAATAAATTGAAGGCTAGACAGAAAGCATTCGACAATAATTGTCGAAGCGATTTCATCGTTCATCATCAGGGCATCGTTTTCGTCTATTTTATTTCTTCATTGCCACAACGCGTTTGATTATGGTTATTGTGTTCCGGGATGAAGGGTGAGTGAGCCAGTGTAATTTTAGTTCCCAAAGTTGGTAGCGCATTGGCGATGTAAGTGATGGTTAACATTTCTTACAATGTTTATGGGTGTTGGTGACCACTTACCACCAGGTGGCCCTTATGCTCGTCCGCCTACCTATACTATAAAAAAAAAGATTAATTACGATGCAAATTATCCTATGAGATCTTTCTGTGTCTGCCACATTTCCCGATTGGAATGTTTTAATGACCCCAACGTGTTGTGAGCTATTTTGTCAAAATCGACTAAATATTCAAAACTTTAAATAGATATTGTACAAATCACATCAGCGTGGGATTAAGTCAAGAATGCCAGCAGTGTTCGCTCCGTTGAATAGTAAATACGATTCTCTGGGCGAATATTTTATCAGCGTCACGGGTGTATATGAAATATTTCTATAATATGTTGGTTTTGAGTCCTTGTTAATCTTTATAGATCGGCCTTATGCGTGGCGGAAGGTTCTTAGCGGAAGAGTCACCAACCGAGCTTATAACAAGATACCAAGCGGAGAGCCTCGAAGACGTTTTCCTTAAATTATCTGTCCTTCAGAACATGGGCAAGCGAAGACGGTCCAGTATATTGGCTGATGTTGTGGAGAAAGTTGAAATACCATCATTACCAGTAAGTTATTTTTTTTTTAAATATATACTTATGATAAATATATTATTGATTTAAAAGCAAACAAAATTATAAGTAATCAACATTCGAGGCAATAATAACTTATTTTTAGTTTTTATTAAACGATATATAGTTTTTTATTATTTTTTATAAAATAAATCGTTGTACGATTATTCCAAGGTTCAAGTGTTTGGTTGACAACGACACAAAGGCATCATTAAGGTTTATGAGATAAACATTTGCATCGCTTCAACATTTTAACGCGATTTAACGCCGTTTTTCACAAAAGGAAGTGAAGTGCGAGTCCATCGGGTTTCTTTCAGGGCTTAATAATGAAAACGGAATGACGACGACAAATGGCCTCTTGACTTGTGTTTTAGGAGAAATTTGGCAGGAGATCTTACTTGGAGTTTTATTTTTAGACACTTATTCAAAGAGCTACTTTTAAAGGTGCTTCTCCGTATAGTCGATTGTTTTGTTGGATGTTGTTGATGAAGCAAATCGATCGGATTGTTTGATGTAACACAAAATAAGTACTGATATAGTGCCACTTGTTAGACTAAATTGGTCATGTCCGATCGAGGCCGATAGATAGAGGAGCTCCTTATAATAACTACATACTATAAAACTCACTTTATATTGATTTATTTTGCAAATGACTATATATAACAAAATTTCTTTCTATTTGTATGTCCATTCTCTTTATAAGGTTATGATGTAAAAAGTCGATCAACAAATATCTAAAACAGAAATGTAAAATGTTATTTAGGCGTTTTTAAAACAATTTCTAATTGATACTAAATCTTATATTACCATATTTCTGAAATAATGCTCTTTAAATTTGAATAATGCTCTTGAAGCGTACTTTAATATTGTAAACCTCTCAATTTTCAAACGCATGAATTTTGATTCTGAATTTAAATATTTATTGGCCACTTATTTAAAAATAAATATAATTTCATCTTAAAAAATAAAACTTGTTAGATATTATTTTTTTAGAATAATAATTATTTAGCTTCTGAATTTTTTCAAAAGCTTTATACTAAAGGGTTCCTTTTTATTAAATTTATTAATTAAAATAGACGGTTTAGGCCGCGCGTGCTCTTCTCGGCTTTTAATCTAGTTGATTGGATCTGACATGGCTTCCACGATAATTTATAATTTACCCTAGTATATTTCGTTATACAAACCTTTTCTTATTAATTATTAATTGTATTTGTTTAAAAACATGTAGAACATTCTGATATTTGAATATTGAGAAATGTCTTATTTGTCGCTTTTCAATATGTCTAATTTTTAGCCCATATTGATAATATATTAAATTCGGCAAAAATATTAATACAAATAAATCATATTCAGGATCCAACGGCTATAGATATTGAAGATGCAGAAATTGGTGAAATTTCTGGAGAGTTCGGGGATAATGTGTCAATGAGCAGCAAAGGTCGAGGAATCGTCACTGAAACGCCTGCGGTGGTAGAAGCTTTACCACCAGAAGAGAAACCTACGAGCAGATATTTGGAGAGGATAAAACCTATGAAAGTTCATCACATGGAAGCTTTAATTTGGAAGAATTTCTGGAGTCTGTTCCGGAATTACGGGTAATAATAATTTATTAATTTCTATCATTCAATATTTGGTGCCTTTTTTGCTTTTATACTTTTAAATTATAAGGATATCGGCACTATTAAATGGCGAATATCAGAATAATATATTTCTTTGCGTATATAAAACATCATAACATCCTCCTCCAATAGGATTCCCTCACAATCACGTGATCTCTCAAATGGGACGACAAATCCAACACGACCCGAGGGATAGGAGTAATAGCAATTTTCATCTACTATAGATGGTTTTTAAATAAAAAATCCCAAAACCTTTTAATGGCTCGAAGCAGGTACCCAGTACCCAGTATCTCAGGATATGAGGCCTTATAGGTAGCCACTAGACCAGTGATTCTCAACCGCTGTGCCGCGTTCGCAACGCGTTCTTTCTTAGAATCATAAACTGATTTTTATGCCTCAATATCAATCTCAATATCACTTGTCACTAATACGTACAAAAACAGGTAGTTTTAATGATAGTGGATTCCCAACGCATTGCATAGTGGTTACTGCACGTTTTATTTCGTTAAAATTAGCAAATGTATGTGATCCAGTTTACTATTAATTTATTTGCTTGCAGTTTCAATTTACTGACAACATTCGAGGAGAGAATTATTCATTATTTCCCAAAATTAGACAAAGAAATGGGTTCATAATCCATTTCTCATAACGAATACTTCTGTATTTGCCTTAACTTTGAATGATGAGAAAGATCTCATTTTGCTTTCCAATGATCGAGGTTTAATTTTAAAACATTCAGAAGAATCAATTAATTCATTTTGGATAAACATTAGAAGCGATTATCCAATGATAGCCAAAAAAGTTCTAAACATATTATTAGAATTTTCCACATCTTATTTGTCTGAATTCGGATTTTCAGCATTAACCAACATTAAAACTAAAAAAAAAGATCAAGATTGTTAAATGTAGAAGGCGGTATGAGAGTAGCATTATCATTTTTATGACCAAATATAAATGAAATTATCAAAAAACATCAAGGTCAAATTTCGCATTAAAAGTATTCTTATTATTAACTTTTAATTAATCCCTTAATAAACGTACTCTTAATATTGTAGTACATATTATTTTATTTGTACATTTAAAATTAGTGTCATAAACTTTTTATGTGTGTTATATATAAGTAAAATATAAGTAAATATATTTTAAATTTATATTTTTCTTTGTGTGCCGACAAATTTTAAAATCATTAAAAGTGTGCCGCAACAAAAAAAGGTTGAGAATCATTGTACTAGAATAAAAAACATTGAGGTAGTCATTTACGTGAACTTTGCATGATCCAAAAAAAAATGTACATTAAATGTAAGCTATTTGCTACTTTATTAGTGCACATATGAGATACCAAGAAAAATAATAAAAAATACCATTGGTTAATATTTGAGGACTATGAAAAAATATCGCTTACTGCTAAAAGTTTTAAAAGTTCCGCGCTGTTTACCTGTTTTAAAAGTTACTCCCCCGCATCCGTGGATTAAATGTGAAGAGGAGTTATATATTCTATAACTTTCTCAAATACAGGCTATTTCATGCAAACTGCAGTATCCTGGTATTTAGCAAAATCGACCAATTTCTGCAGCATTATATAATAGTATATCAACAAATCTTATTTTAACAGAATCTTGTGTAATTTTTTCATTTTTATAATTTCAGGTTACTCTCTTTCATCGTTGGGCTGCCTTTATCTCAAATGATTCTTTTCTGCCTCGCCATTGGTCATTATCCCGTCGGACTTCCAATTGGTATCGTCAACAATGAAATTTCTCCTAACGACACCGATGTTCTGTGTGACTACAGCAAGTCATGTCCGCAAGATCCCGATACTTGGGAGTGGAACTTGACGAGGTTCAGCTGTCGGTATCTAGAATTCTTGTCTAAAAGGCAAAATAATCTGGTAAGTTGAGGTTTTTTTATGCCAGTTTTTACATTACACGCGTGGATCCACATGTGTTGTCATAATGTTTTCCTTCACTGTCGAACACTAGATTGATTATAAACATAAAATAACCAAATGATAATTCAGTAAAGCTTTGAACCCGTTATCATAATTTAAAATTCACTCGTTCTAACCAATGAGCCATCCCGGCTTTTACTTATACACTGTGCACATAACCTTATATCTCTTAATAAATAAAATAAAGATAACAACCTATCTTTCATTACAAAATGGAACACTAATTAGCATCGTGAAATACAAAGCTCATTAACAATTCATAGGGAAGCGAAGTTGTAAACATTTAATTGTTAAATAACACAATCCCTGGAGACTAGCTGACTGGAAGCGAGATGCCACGAAATTAAACGAACGATTCTTTATTGGTACAACATCCGACTCGTGAATTTACTCTCGTGGTTAAAATAACTTTGGGATTTAATATAATTGACAAAATAATCCAATATAATAATAAAGATTATTATGCTTCTTGAACTTGTTGCACTGTATCATATGAAAACGAAAAATAAAAGGCCAAACTATTGCAATAGTTCTAGGCTTAGATCACTGGTGGAGGTAGACGAACGGACAACCTGATTCGTAGTGATCAGAGGAACGTACTAGAATAAAGAATATTTTGATTTAATTTTGTTTGATATTATAAAGTCTAAACATTAATAGAAGAAATATTTAAAATGGTAAAATAAAATAAAAAAAATCATAAAAATGATAACTACCGCACCAAAGACATTGTCACTAGAAGAAATAACCATTCCTTACATCAAAGATATATCAATTTTTTTAATTTTTTTATTCTTATTTTAAGAGTTCATGCTCTGGTTATATCAAGTTTAGGGTGTAAATTAATGTAACAATATTTTACCTAACAAACATTCAATAAATTTTCTAAAGACATTTTAAAATTCATCTTCAACACTTAAATATTGAATTATTTTGTTTACTGTACGTAATTTTTGTTCCAAAGAATATTTTCAATGTACAGAGATATTTCAAACACGATAAGACTGCCGCGCATTTAGAAAGCTATTCATTAAATTTGACTCATTTTGCGACATAATAGCATTTAAAAGGCTTTGTGAAGATTCTTCAATGAATTAACAATTCGTCTTAACATAATTCGTTGCCGAAGTTACTGAAACTTCAATCAATAAATCGATTGCTTATTCACGAAGCATCTGAAGTTTAAGTCTAGAATAACTAATTTGTACAGACTGCAGATTCTTGTGTCCAAATTGCGCAGCAGATATAAATTAACTGTGCGTTTATGTTCGTATTTAAACATTAATTTACCGCATAATTCTATTTTACTGCCATAAGGTGGAAATATTTCTTCTATAAATGTTGGTTCTTTTATAGTCATTATGAATTCAAGCAAAATTAAAATATTCTTTATTCTAGTACGTTCCTTTGAGCACTATAGAATGTCCTCTTACAATATTGAATTAAATGTAAAGCTACCACCGGTTCGGAAAATAAATTCTACCGAGAAAACCCGGCAAGACAGTCAGTAGTTACGCTTTTACCAATTTACATAGGTATGGTTGTTGAATACTTTTCTTGTATATACGAGATGGTCTAGTGGTTAAAACGCTTGAATCTTAACCGATGATCGTAGGTTCAACCACTGATTTTTTCTGTGCTCAATTTGCGTTTATATTCTCGTGCTCGGCGGTGAAGGAAAACATCGCGAGGAAACCTGCAAGTGTGTAATTTCACTGAAATTCTGCCACATGTGTGTTCTACCAATCCCCATTGGTGGAATTACATTTTATATATATATAATTATTATATTTCATGTAGGTTATAACGACAAGAATATCGATTATTATTTATTAGTTACGATGCATATTCATCACAGGTACTCTTCCCAACGAAAGACATTGCAATGGCTGAATCAGTGAAAGGGAAGGCCCGTGCAGTTCTCGTGTTCCCAGCCAACTTCTCGGCAAATTTACAGGAACGCATGAAGGATCCGAGACACGCTGACGCTTATACCATCGCTAAATCTGAGATCGAAGTCCACATGGATGATACTGGTAAGTTCTTATCACTAAATATTCACAAATTATTCCATAATATGGTAAATTAAAAAAAAAAAGTCGCAATTTAAATTAGAGTACCAATATTGTTTGTGCTCTTTTTTTTATAGAATAGGATGGCGGACGAGCATATGGGCCACTAGATGGTAAGTGGTCACCAACGCCCGTAGACATTGGCATTGTAAGAAATGTTAACCATCGCTTACATTACCAATGCGCCACCAACCTTGGGAACTAAGATGTTATGTCCCTTGTGCCTGTAATTACCCTGCCTCATTCACCCTTCAAACCGGAACACAACAATACCAAGTACTGCTGTTTTGCGGTAGAATATCTGATGAGTGGGTGGTATAGGTACCACCCACTCATCAGATATTCTATGTGCAAGCTCGTCTGGGTAGGCCCAGACGAGCTTGCACAAAGCTCTACCACCAGTAAAGAATAATTTAAAAAAAGTAATGTAATAGTATTTTATGTACTATGTATAACGCGCAAATTCTTAATGATAAGTCAGTCAGTCAGCTTCACGAAAATAAAGCCTTCAATGAGCAACTGTATTTAGAAATATTATATAGAGGTGTTCCGGGAGAACAAACTGAAAACTCACCAGAACACGCTCCTGAAATATCACAAAGAGATATGCGACACTGACAATAATAATTTTAACGTTTGAAGCATACATGCATCAAAAAAGGGTGTTTCAAGATCACACGATTGTGACATTGAAATACGCTTTGAGTGAGTTCTCAATTCTTATAGAATAGAACTACTGGTATTCTTCTTTTGGTATTGATTTCTGTAAAAGTTTCTCAAAAACAAATAAACCGTACTGTTATAGTGTTGATATTTACACCATCTTGATAAGATGTATTGAATGGTATATGAATTATAGTGATAACAAACGAGTCCTAATCTTATCGAATTCGCCCAATTACAATAAAATATTTATTGTAATCGAATCGAAATCGAAAAGAAGATAATTATTTTTATAACAGGCTTGATTGCCTCATTGATGAAATGGTAGCTTATAAAGCTACAGATAACGATGTCCTCGGTTCAAATCCCAGGTCGGGCCAATAGAACTTAGTTTTTCGGTAAGATAAATTGTCAGAAGCAGCTCGGAGCTTTGCATTTGGTAGGGCTTATATACCAGTGTTACCTGTGAAATCAGGTAAAGCCGTTGGTCCTCCGCCTTTCTCCGGTCATGTCCCGTCCAACAGGATTATGAGAATGAGAGAATAGAGAAAGTATATGTTTTTGCACACTCACGTATGCACTACAATATCTTATTTTTAATATTTGATTAGTCTCCTTTGCGATTAGCCACCGACCACCGTGACGCCAATTACCACGTCAATAATAAGATCAGGGTGGGAGTAATTATCTACCATCACGTAGACTAGCAAAAACCTTTGTAATAAAAATTCACTTTCTTACATACTTTCCTTTACTAGACGTAGCCGTCTTTAGAAGTTCTAAAAGAATTTGATTAAAAACTACCCAACAAACAATTTCATTACTTAAACATTTAAGGCAATTCTGTAAACATTACATAATATACACCAAGGACTATATATTTAATGTATAAAAGCAGATTTGCCTTCACATGGAAGTAACCGAAAAAGTACCACTTAATTTACATACAAATTACGTTTTGGTGAAAATTCTACAATGGGGCTTACAATATTAAAACACCCCTTTTTGTTGTTTATCAAGTGAGAAAAAATGATACGGATGGAACTATTAAATAGATTTTTAGTTAGTATAATTTATTCATGGCTGAAGTTAACAATTGACGATAAAATAAATTAACGTGATTAAAATTTTTATCATTCTAGAATCCTAAAGCATTTTAATAAAGTTTATATTTTAATACAATAATATTAAGAATATATTGATCAATATAGGTATTATTCAATATATATGTATAAAAGTAACACCACACTTATGACAATACACCTCAAGGTGCTTTATAAAAGGCTCGGTCTAATCCCTAATGCCATGAAATTGCCTTCCAGTAATCTCGTTTAAGTCTCTCTTTGAGGTTTTTTCAACGAATTTTGTTTATCACTTCCGTTTAGGAAAAGCACGATATCTTATTACAACCAGTATTTTATAATTTTCTACCCCAATCATTAATACAAAAGTGGCTTAAAACGGATTTACTGTCACAATTTATATAGATTATAATATTTTTTAGTATTCTTGTATACAAAATTTTGAGTAATATGGAAACGATTTGTCTTCATATTTTTATTTAGATGAGTTTTTGCCTTAAAAATTTATCTATTTAAGTGTATTTTTTTTGGAAATATGTATTATACAAACTAAATACATGAACTTATCTCTTATTATAGATGAATGAAATTTTTAAATGATATTATTGTTATTAGCATAACAATACAGCAATCTAAATACATATATTATACGACATATATTATAATTAAAGCAGACGAACCAATATGTCACTTTATGGTAATAATTGGTAAAACTGTAAGATTCAATAAATATTCCGTATACGATTATTGCGTCACCATACATCAAAACTAAGACAATGATACACATTTGTCATTGAAAAAAAGTTTTCTTGATTCTCTGAAAAAATAATTAAATCCAACAGACAAACAAGTGGAGTGGATGTTGAACCGCGACATCCAACTGGCGTTTATGGAGACCGCTGAGGATCTGACAGGATCCTGTGGTCTACCGAAGAGGATGATGTCCATACCTGTATACGTAAGTATAAGACCAATTCGTTTATGTCAAGTTGGTATCACCACTGAAGTACATCTAAGTAAAAGTTATTTTAACGTCCCCCCTCTACCCTGAACTACCTCGTTCCTCATTTGTGGCTTCCTCGTAAGGAACCAGATCTCGAAATATGAAATCGAACTAGAAATTGTCAGTAGCATCCAGAAGTTGAGAAGTAGGCCTTGTCCCTGATGTCATGGACTACCGGCAGTCGTGTCGGATTACCGGCCCATTGGATTATGAGGGTCAGGCAAAGTGCAGGCGCACACGCTCAAAAACTATGACAACAGAAATCGTTCAGAAGAACCATGTTTACGTTGGTAGCGCTTTACGATTCAATGTAATTATAATGATTAATTAATTAATAACCCATTTGTGACTGAACAAATATTTGCTCGGTGATATAATATGAGTACAAAGAGAACTACTGCTTTTAAAATTTATGCAAATGAATAATAGGAAATGTTAATAACGCTGTATATAATTGTGCATAATTTTTTACTTTCTATCTCAATAGGAGAAGGATTTAAAAATCTTAAACAAAAATCTTTCTATATAGAAATATAACTTTTATTTCTAAGCAATGTATTTTTTAATGATATTCCTAACATGCTTCTTAATTTTTATACTTTCTTAGTATTCTCAAGGAGATATTTTAAATATCGATCTATGTGACTGAAATAAAATTGAAGATTTGTAATTATATCTTGTAAATTCACAATATCGTTTGTTACGGAGGTAGATACTAAAAGTCGTAAAAAATATTAAATATGTAAATTAAAGTTATTGTCACAAATTGGAAAAATAATGTGACAAAATGAAAATAATACAAAGAAATCCTTTTTAAGTTTATCTATACGATCGAGAAATTCTATTTTGGTTACTTTAATAGCAGTCAAAACAACGTGCACTAATACACATGAATAATAATGATAATGATGTCGACTTATTTCAGCTCTATATGGTTAACAACACGTTTAGAAACTAAATTTTTACATACTGTTTTTGTTTCAGTTCCACAAACCAATTTTCGGCCTTGAGGTCCCGAATTTCACAGATTTCGCTGGTCCCGGCGTTATCCTAACGTGAGTAAATATTAATTTTCAATTTGTTTTTTAATTATTTTCCTGCTTTATAATACTCACTAAGCGTTACTTGAAACATAAACATTGTTTGCTTATGTTAAGAATATGGCAAATCAGTAAAAAGTAGAAAATTGAGTGTAAAAAAAAATATTTTTGGACGCAACTTCGCTCATGTTTGGAGGGGAAGGGGGTCAGGGCGGTAGGTGTTAGACTTTCTAAAAGTAGCCTATGGGTTCAAGCATGCTTCATAGCAAAATTTCATCTAAGGCAGTTCAGAGATTTAGCCGTGAAAGCGTAACCGACAGAGTTACTTTCGCATTTATAATATTAGTAAAGATCTATATGGTGTACTGAAATATTTGACAGTAAGCCAAAAGGCTATGCTAAAGTAGGGTCTATGCTGAATAGTTCTATAGTATATAATACAGTACAGTAACAGTAACAGTGAGGAAACCTGCATGTGTCTAATTTCATCGAAATTCTGCCACATGTGTATTCCACCAACGCATTGCAGCAGCGTGGTGGAATAAGCTCCAAACCTTCTACTCAAAAAGGGAGAGGAGGCCTTAGCCCAGCAGTGGGACATTTAAAGGCTGTTACTTACTACTTACTTACAATATCTATAGGCATTGGTGACCGCTTACCAGATGGCCAATATGCTCGTCCGCCTTCTATAGAAAAAAAACTATTGAACAATGGTCAATGGACTGTGTGATTCATAAGGAAGGGTGTAGTGAATAATTCACTAAGGTTTTGTGTGATGTGAAAAAATATGAGTTTTACTGGCGTGCTCCGCGTAGTAGTTATATTATGTATTACTGTACTGTACTGTAACAGCCTGTGAATGTCCCACTGCTGGGCTAAAGGCCTCCTCTCCTCTTTTTGAGGAGAAGGTTTGGAGCTTATTCCACCACGCTGCTCCAATGCGGGTTGGTGGAATACACATGTGGCAGAATTTCAGTGAAATTAGACACATGCAGGTTTCCTCACGATGTTTTCCTTCACCGTAAAGCACGAGATGAATTATAATCACAAATTAAGCACATGAAAATTCAGTGGTGCTTGCCCGGGTTTGAACCCACGATCATCGGTTAAGATTCACATGTTCTTACCACTGGGCCATCTCGGCTCTGTATTACGTATTAACTTAATTATTAAGACCCGTATTTAACCCACGCGAAGGGAGAACGAGTGGCTAGATGATATAACACTATAAAATTGCTTCATTCGCGACTAAATCAGACGTCTTTTGTTACTAATGTAAAATCTATACATTTATATAGATACTAATAATTTTAATATTCAACCGACAACTTTTTGAATATTGATGAAACTATTGCTTCAATAAATTTGAATTTCGATTACAATTTCTATGAATATTTATCAAAAGTTTGTCGAATAAAGTTTCCTATCAAATAAATAAAATGCGGTTCATCGATACTTTTAGAATATTATCATGTTCTATAATTGTTAAAGTTGCTTTCGTAGTAATATCTGAATATCAGGTAGAGTTTATAATGTTATACAAAATTAATATATACCTAAACACATAAACACGTACAGTCATTCATAGCTTCAACCGTAACACCGTAACAGCCTGTGAATGTCCCACTACTGGGCTAAAGGCCTCCTCTCAATTTTTTTTGAGGAGAAGGTTTGGAGGTTATTCCATCACGCTGCTCTAGTGAGGGCTGGTGGAATACACATGTGGCAGAATTTCAGTGAAATTAGACTCATGCAGGTTTCATCACGATGTTTTCTTTCACCGTAAAGCACGAAATGAATTATAATCACAAATTAAGCATATGAAAATTCAGTGGTGCTTGTCCGGGTTTGAACCCACGATCATCATTATCATTTATATTATATCATAGGCTTTATACGTTACATACACCAAGCAAAATTTCAATGCAAGCTGGGGTGGTATAGACTCTAACACATTTGAAAACATAAAATCCGCGAGACATAATAAGTAATCTATCTATATATTATAAACGCGAAATTTTGTATGGATGTCTGTTACTCTTTCTTGCAAAAACCACGAATGGATTTTAATGAAACTTTTTTTTGTCATTTTTTACACACGGCCATCTGATCCCAAATTAAGCTTGTACAGAGCTTGTGCTATGGAAACCAGACAACTGATATACTACATATACTATTTTTATTTTGTAAATACATACTTATATAGATAATTACACCCAGACTCAGAACAAACTGACATGTTCATGCACACAAATATCTGTCCTGGGTGGGAATCGAACCCACAACCTTCGGCGTGAAAGTAAAGCATCCACTAACCATGCCAACCCGCTCGTCAAACTGCAGTTTGACTGAAACTTTACAATAATATAGTTCATACATCAGAATAACATAACAAAATTAAAAAATGGACAGTTTCAGAGATTTAGTAGTCCAATGTAAGTTGAACTCAGATCTATACGATCAATAATATTAAATAGGGTTCAGCTTATGCTGGTAAATATCGGTTAACTCGCCCATGCGAAGATATATGTCTATCTTTTAAGGTTGACTGTAACCTTTGGTATGGTAATCAAATTTGTTCTAAGATAATGCATTATTTGCAAAACCGTTTTTATAAAATATTAATTCTTATTAAAGATATCGAGATAAGACCATAGACAGTTTTTTATACTTTTTATAGGTTTGACATATTATTACAACGGGTAGTTGAGTAGGTTGTTTGAAAATACTCATATATAAATACTATTTATATTCTTGAATAAATACTATATCCTACAAAAATAAAACTAAAAATGTTGTATATACTAAAATATTATGTCTACTCTTAGGAATTTTTTAAGTTATACGCGGGTAAAACCGCTGGCATAGCTAGTAAGTAATACAATAGAGGCAAGAGAGTATATGACATACTAGAATATATCAGAAAAATTGTAAATATCATAAAGCGCATTTATGTTACTACAATAAATGAATCTAATCCCCTAAGCAGGTTAAGCATATAATATGAAAACAGTTCTCTTGTCTAATACAGGATTGTTACTTGTAATTTATTATGTTCCATCTTAACCATTTTATATCTTATCTCATTTCATCTCTAGAACCGCTCGCAGGAGAAATGACGTTGATACCACTGATATACTCTCCAGAATTAATTAATTAAATCTTATATATAAAAAATAGTTGTTTGTATATCTGCTTGATATTAATAGACTTCGTCACTAGCCGATCACCATGAAAGCACTGGTGGTAGAGCTTTGTGCAAGCTACTGGTTGTAGAACTTTGTGCAAGCTCGTCTGGGTAGGTACCGCCTACTCATTAGATATTCTACCGCAAAATAGAAGTACTTGATTTCGTTATATTCCGGTTTGAAGTGTGAGTGAGCCAGTGTAACTACAGGCACAAGGGACATAACATCTTAGTTCCCAAGGTTGGTGGCGCATTGGTGATGTAAGCGATGGTTAACATTTCTTACAATGCCAATGTCTATGCACGTTGGTCACCACTTACCATCAGGTGGCCCATATGCTCGTCCGACTGACTATGCTATAAAAAAAGTAGTTTTTATGGAGCAGGTTTTAATACTTTTAATTTTGTTGTAACTCGTCGCTATGTTCCTAGTTACCTTACTAATATTAAATGCGAAAATGAATTTGTCTGCTTGTGTCGTTTTCATGACTAAATTACTCAAACGATCATTATGAAATTTTGTATATATGACAGGGATACAGAAAAGGATATGGGGTCATTTACACATGTTCTCCTTATTAGTTTCCGACCACGGCAAACTAAATACCGTGGCAGCGGTCGGAAACTAATATCGTATTAAGTTTACAATTTATCCGTCTTAATAAGTACATTGATAATTATGAAAATTAATATGATTAATTATATGAATGAACTCAATATCTCAATCTTAAATATAATAGCTACATAAATAGCTTTGAACATACACAGTTCCTAAATAATTAATCAATACGGTTCGCCTAGGGAAAACCCGGGGATACCAGTTTTTCGCTATTGAAATTAATTGCACTCTTAGCACAAGCACAGAAATTTATTTTTAAATGTGATGTTAAGATTTATAAATTAATAAAAAATGATAAAATGTTTCTTTTCTTTTCAGAATCATCTTTTTCTTGGCCGTCGCCCTGACTTCGGGCGCCATGTTAGCGGAACGTAATGAAGGCATACTGGAACGTTCTCTCGTGTCTGGAATAACAGGTAAAAAATTACTTACTATTAAACCTAATAAACATGATTTGCTTCATAATGATCTCCGTATTCACCCTGAAACATATCGATCGATAAATTTTATTTTACATGAAAATATGTATATCACGATATCGTATAGCTAAATTACAAGTAATAAATGTACTATTTATAGGCAAAGGTCTTATCTCTTTTTACATATATCTCTTTTTATAGATTATTACATATCTATATATAAAAAATGATATTATGAATAATAATAATAATATCCTGGGACATTTTTCACACACGGCCATCTGATCCCAAATTAAGCTTGTGCTATGGAAACCAGACAACTGATATACTACATATACTACTTTTCTTTTTGTAAATACATACTTATAAAGATAATTACACCCAGACTCAGGACAAACAGACATGTTCGTGCACACAGATGTCTGTTCTGGGTGGGAATCGAACCCACCAACTACCAACCACGCCAACCGGCTCGTCTAAATGATATACATACATATATATATATATATATTCATATATGTGTGTATATAGATAAACATTTGAAGCTTATTTATTCTTATTTAATTCATTATAAACGCTTTTTCAGTGCAGACATATTATCATAACTTTTATCAAATTATGTAAATAATATGTATGCAGGCTCAGTAGTAATACTTCAATAAGCTTGAGATCAAATTTAAAAACAAATTTAATTTGAAAAATTTAGTAATGTCTATATGCGGTGTTTATTCAGTGCCTGATCAGCCCTAATTTTATTAAATTGCTTTTTTTATACTGGAATTTTGATTGATCATCCCACTTGTCTGTGACACATGTCTCGAAATTTTCCTCGCGAGGTATTCACGCTGCGTAATACAAAGTGGATTGTCATCTACACAAATTGGTAATATCACGATCGAATTTGAACATTCAATTATCCACGTGTTAGTTTATTGATAAACGTATGTATTATTCTAAAATTTGTGGAGAAAAACATTTGTCAATACTTTTTTTTTATTTAACTTTTGAAGGCAAATGCTTCTCACGTAAGTGGTTCCCTTCGCCCATAATTATTGAAACTGTAAGAAATATTACTCCAAATATTGTTACACCATCAATGCACTGCAAACCATGGAATCTGTAGTATTATGTCCCATGTGCCTGTAATTACACTGGTTCACTTTTTGTACAAAATCTTACAAACGAGATGCATATAGGTCTCGATTGATATTAGTTCAATTAATGTATTAAAAAAATTATAAGATAAGTAAAACAAATAAACAGCGGATGATATGATCTTGCTGACGATGAGTGTACAACAACAGCAGTAATATTAATAATTTCACCAGGTACAGAGATCCTGTTCGCTCACGTGCTGGTACAGATGCTAGTGATGGTGGTGCAGACCATCACCGTCTTACTCATAGGATTCCTGGTGTTCAATTTGACGATCACCGGTCCTGTTCTATGGGTGGTGGTGCTGACTCTCATCAATGGCTTGTGTGGAATGACTTTTGGTAAGCCTATAAATAATTATGTTATTGAGAACCATTTTAACTGTGAAACTATAATTATTATTTGCAGCTTAATCTTCTGTAAAAATATTCTGTGTCTTCTTCTTACAAATGTCTAATCAATGAAAACAGAAAGAGAGACAAACAAAGAAATTGATGTTTAAATAAACACCCGCTAATATAATAACATTTATAATTAAGGCAGTTATAGTTATTTCATTGTAATGTATATTGAGAATGGAAAAACAGTTGTAGCTGCCGTTGAATGCGAGTTTAATACTGTAATCTTTGGTTAAGTTTCAAGTATTCTAACCATCGGACGACATCGGCTGTCAATTATAGATCTTGTTACTTTAAGCTCAGCTTGCGCTCGTTTTTTTTATAGAATAGGAAGGCATATGGGCTACCTGATGATGAGTGGTCACCAACGCCCTTAGACATTGGCGTTGTAAGAAATGTAAACCATCGCTTACATCACCAATGCGCCACCAACCTTGGGAACTAAGATTTTATGTCCCTTGTACCTGTAATTACACTGGCTCACTCACAATTCAAACCGGAACACAACAATATCAAGTACTGCTGTTTTGCGGTAGAATATCTGATGAGTGGGCGGTACCTACCCAGACGAGCTTACACAAAGTCCTACCACCAGTGTCGTCGTCTCGTCTACCAAATAGTTGATATTTTTAATGAAAGTTTGTATATATTTATCATCAATATTCTATACGTACAAGTGTCGTTGATCCAATTTAATTGAATCCTTGTACGGTTGTTATTTGTCAAGTAGCAACAACAAGACCTTTGGAAGAGTACTAGAGAGTAGTATTTAATACGGATCGGTGACGCTCGAGTTGTATCGGATTTTTTTACGATAAAATTAAATAAGCATTTCATCTCATTCCAAGAATATGTAAATAAGTGCATTCTGTTACTTTGGAGTCAATGGCTTTTTTTTATTGGAATCATGAAATAACTCGTTTTCTTACAATGTTTTCGTTTAATCGGGACTGTTTTTTTTGCCTTTAAAGATTCTAGTTAGCCATATAATTTAAATCGTGTAAAGAAGTAATTTTAGTCATATTTTGAAATTATGTAATTTATTTTATAATATAATATGAAACTATCCTGAATTAATTATATATTTTTTTTAAATAATAAGTGTATTAATCATGACTGCTTGTAATGGTGGCAAATATACATTTCTTATTTAAACAACAATTCCGATTGGTTGATTGAAAAATAATCCAGTGCCTTTCGCTAGTGAAAACAATGAAATAGGGACTTGTTTTAAAAATACTGCATTATTCCTCGAATGCCCGACTATTTGAACTGCGAATGAATATAAAATATACTTTGATATTTAACACGAAATAATTATATAAAACTTTTGCCCGGAATTGATTCTTTCCTTAACCCATATTTACTCAAAAGTTTTTTTTGCACCGAGCTTAATATATTTTACATCTATTCTAGATTTTTAACGACAGAGGTAATTTGTTGTTTTCGGTTCTGAAGTGTTTTCTTAAGACAAAAACAATCCCATGAACAGATAAGGCTCGACGCTGATTTAATAAAATCTAAAATTATGTCATCATTTTTTTATATTATCCATACTGTTCTATATTAAAAATTACGCAACACTTGTTACGTGTTAAGTTGCCTTTTACTAAACTTTTCATCTCGATATTGCAACTACGAAATCCATAATCCCTTTGCAATAGCAAGCTTTAAATATTCATGTATGACGACAGCTGGCAAACGGCTCTATTTGGGCAGCCAAGACACACAATGAGGATTAAACTTTGCAAGCTAGTTTCAATAGCCGATCTGTTTTAACAGTGATATTTAATACTATTCCATAAACTAAAAGCTGTACATATTTTCTGTTGAAGACTAACAATCTTTAAATTATATGATAAATGTATTTAAATAAATTAATTAATTTATTATATTAAACAGTGCAGGTTGTCTTGATTGAAATCGATTAATATATTTTAGCGTCAAAGACTGGCTCTATGTTTTAAATTATATTGTTGGGGAAAAACTCACAAATAATTACTCAAATTATTTAGGTCTAGTGTTTAATGATTTACTTGAGTTCGAAACTCCGGCTCGAAGGACCAAAATGTACACTTGTAACTTCACTTTAGATTTATCGTTTATGAAAAAAAAATACAATTTCATTTTGGTTTATATGTTTTAAATCATTGACAGAGACTCTTGAAATAATTGGAATTGAGTTTACATAAGTACCTCATTTATTTCATATTATATAACTTTGAGGGTATTCGAAACTAATCGGTTCCTTTCATTACTTTTTGATTGATTTATTATATATTTTATTCCTTTTTCTTAAGAATGATTATATTTGTAAAAGAACCATGTGGCACACATACGCTTAGGGTTCAAAGCTCAAACAGAACCGTACCGGTTATTATTTATAATTGTGACCTCTTATGTTTTCTTATTTGAAAAAAAAAAAAACCATAAATCGAATTAACTCCCATTTGTATTGAAAACGAGTAAAGGACGCTTGTTAAATACAAAAATATATTTTAAGATTATCGTATTCAATAAAATAAATTATAAATCAACACTAATTTATATAAGATATCTTAATATACATAAGAAAAACTATATTAACTACTGTGCTTGAAACAAATATACGTAAATATTGATTTTTATAACGAAAAATGAAAGTAGTACAGACATATAAAGAAGAACATAGCACACAAATTCAATAAGACATATTTATACCAATCGTTTTCCACTACTGTTCATACGCATCTTCTAAGGTTAACATCCTTTCGCATCCAGTTGGGATCAACCACCTTTTGATCATCAGTCCACCTGACTGGAGGGCGCCAAATATATTGAAATCATAAGAAATCTATACGAAACCACAATTGCTACAACCGCAACGAAAATGTTCAGTTATAATTTTCACTTAATTTCCAATAATTTAATCGAATTTAAATTTGTTGAGCACGAAACCTTTTAAATAATCGCATTCAAGTTTCATAATTTAAGTTCCCTTGGCGTTGGAGCTCTAATCGGTTAAAACCGATAACTCATAAAAGCTAAAAAGTTACTTAATATTTCACAAGTTTAAAATATATGTATGTAATATTTTCTTATACGTTTATTTCATTCAGGTATTTTTTAAGTATTTATTCAGGATATTCTATTATTTATAACATATTGTGTTTTTTTAACCCTCAGAATGAATGGCTTATTAACTTATAAACATGTATATATATTAGATTATTCCAGTATATACGACACAATACTGCAGTAATCTAATACATAAATATAAAAGGAAGCCGGGTAATGGGCAAGACGTTTTCTGCTTACAATATACGTATACCACTACGTATACAATGATTGAAATAAATCGTCAAGTTATAAACGTCATAAGTTTAATATTTTAAATACGTTGTATTGATTGTTGAAAATTATGTCATGTTTGTGTGATTACTTGTATAACGTGAGTCATTTAACTTTAAACATAAACGAAAAATACTAAAATACGAAAAGAAAGCAGTATTTTTATTAGTCACAAGGGATAAAGCAAATTGTTAAATAAATTAATTGTACATAAATAAATATTCAATTGAAACGATTTTCAAAAATACCTTCAAAAATTTAATCAAGTTTGTATAAAACAAAACAAAAAACGTAGAAGAGCTGACATTAAACTTTACTATTTGACAAATATGAAAAATCACCTTCACAGTTTATTCAAATAGATTAAAATTTAAATCTATATATAATTTCAATGAGTTGACTCGAGCAATAGATTCGAAAATATAAGCGTAGACCATTAATATAATACGCTTCATAAAATAATGTAATGTATGTTATACGAAGCATGTTACGCTAACGAACCGAATATTTATTGAACATCTTAGATTGAGCACTGAAGTCCGTAATTAAGTACCGTACATCTAGTCTGGTCTAATATCGAAAATGAACGTAATATTATATACATATATATACCAAATAATATATATATATATATATAATTTTTATTAGAAGAGGAAAATGGCCTGTGCCACCTGTAATTGGCACAATATAGACAAACCTACATCTGCCATCAGGTGGACTATTGGCTAGTCTTGTTTGAATATTATTAAATCAGTTATAAGCCTATATAAAAGTTGATCAATGAAACGTTTGTATTTCTTTTTCAGGTTTCGTGGTTTCGTGCATATGTGATACAGAAAGAACAGCAACGTATTTAGCTCTTGGATCTTTCCTGCCTATGATGTTGCTTTGTGGAATTATCTGGCCCGTTGAAGGTATGTATTATATAATGTGCTTTATTATTTAAATTAAGTAGGCAGACTTGCACATGGACTGCCTACCATCGCCACAGACTTAGACATATATGCTACCACCAAACAACAATCCTTCGTATTTTTCTGTTATTAGTGGTTTAGTGTAATTACAGACTCTTAGAACATTTTAGTTACCAAGGTTGGTGGCGCATTGGCGATGTAAGATATTTCTTACAGGGCCAATGTCTATCGGCGGTAATGACTTACCATTTGCAAAACTTTTGGATTTAATTATCATAAAGCAACAGTTCATATAAACAATGAATAACTTATAAGCTCATAGCCGAGGCTTCAACCGCACACTTTCATTAGGCTGGCAGACGTTTTAACCAGAATAGACAAGCTGAGAAACGAGTATATCAGAGGAAGGCTGAAAGTAGCACCAACAGATGAATAGTTGAAGAGTTGTAGATTAGCGTTGTCTGGGCATGTGATAAGGGGGGATGAAAAGCATGTTACTAGAAGGGTGATGAGTATGAATATTGATGGATATAGGGGACGGGGGAGGCCGAAGAAAGTGTGGAAGGATTGCGTAAGATGGGATATGTGTATGAAAGGGGTAAGTACTGAGATGACGAGTGACACAGAAAAACGGAAGGAAAATACATGTTGTGCCGACCCCACGTAGTGGGATAAGGACAAGAAGAAGAAGTAGACGTTTTAAAACTATTTAAAATTAATTCTGCTTTGAGAACTTTTACGAAATTTCGATATCTTAATATAATTACTTTAGTAAAAAGTGTTGCTGTTCAAGGTATATATATATATATTTGAACATTTTTGCATTATTTATTTAGTACATAACTGGTACACATACGAATACAATTGGAAATTGCGTTACAAATTAAACTGGGTTAGTAATTCAATTATGGAACAATATATACGCTTTCACAACAGACTCCCAGAAAACGTTGAAATTTTTCAAATTGTAAAGTTTTAAAAAAACCAAAAAAAACGTATGTGCTAAATGCTACTATAAAATTAATGACTTTATATAATATATAACACGCAATGGAAAGGAGCGATCGCTTTCAGTTTATAGACATTTATTTCTCAAAAAAAAGACAATACAGTCACTTACATGAGAAATGTTACAATTTAAAGAAAAATGTTATGTAGGTAGTTCGTCGTTCTTATGATATCAATAATTTTGTGAGAGTAATACAATAGTATGTATGTTACATAATATTAATCAAATTATAAAAGAAAAAAAAATAAGCAGTATCGTTACGAGTATAAACAAAAGAAAATAGTAATTAAAGTGGTAAACAATACGTTGGTAGTATGTGTGTACACAGTTAAAAATAGGTCTTTATAACATGTTGTGCTAATTGAGATTTAAACGTTTGCATTGACTTACAATTTTTAATTATTGAGGGTAATTTGTTATAAATCTGCGCACCTTCGAAGGTAATCATTTTTTTAGTAGTTTGTTCGAGTCTTCGGGAGTACCAACCAACTAGCTCGGCGACAACTTCGCTTCGTGTTTAAATGTGAATGATAAGTCAGTATGGAGAAAATTTTTAGTAGTTTGTGTATTAATATGCAAATATTGTAAATATGTAATTGTTTAATATTCATAATTTTAGTGTCTGTATAAATTTTTGTAGTAGGTGTTAAATATGGGTATCGAAAAATTTCGTTATGTGTTTCATCATTTAACCATCATAATGGCTTAATGATGATTAAATACCTTTTCTAAAGTTTTTCCATCTCAACCACTTCTACTTTCTACATGTTGTGATTTCAACCTTTGTAATATGACATTGCTTGAAACAATTTATATTCTATACTTGGAATATTTTTACCTGAATTATATGTCAGATTAGACAAGCTTGATGACTTCTCACAAGGAGGATGACACCAGGTCGTATATGGTTGCATCCTTGGTTTTAGAGAATTTTCCAATTTATCGTAGTCTACAGCTTCATAATTAATACGTTTTTTGGGTTGTGGATTGTATTTTTTTATTTCAAGATAGATTTGCTTATGATCTGATATATCTGAATCCAGTAAAGCCATATGAAAATTATTTGTTCTGAGATTTGTTGATACATGGTCTATTATCGATTTTGTGTTTGTCGTTTCCCTAGTATATAAACGTTCATCTATATCATTAAGTATTTGATGGCCACACTCTTGTAAAAGTTTTTTGTACGATTTAGCTTTTCTGTTTATATTAAGAAGGTCAATATTGAAATCACCAATTACTATTGCTCTTTTTCGTTGTTGTAATTGAAAATAATAATCATTTAAAAAAGAGTTAAAATTTGTGTCACCAGGATTGTAAACAACTCCTATTTCCAGAGAGTATTTTTCAAGTAAAATCCACAAATAATTATTGCCGTTAATGTATGATGATTCCGTTTGTCTATGATTTAAGTCATTGTGTACATGGGCTGATACACCTCCCCCCATTTTGTCAGATCTATAGTTGTAATAGTGCGTGTAATTGGGAAGTTTTAATAGTATGGCTTGTTCCTCGGATTTAATCCATGTCTCCGTAAGTAGAATGATGTGTACCTTAGAGGGTCTAGACTGAATTATACATCTTAACTCATCCATTTTACCAGGTTTGCATAAGCTTCTAATATTTACGTAAAATAGATTTAATCTCGATTTATCTGTGTGTAGGTTTCGATAATTGTTAGGTATTTGATATGTGACATTTTCAATAGATCCCTTAAATATGGATGAGATTTGAGTTAATGGGGGTTTTTTGATGTAGAAATTATCTTGGGCATACCTTTGTAATATTTTATAATTAGATTTTCTTCACCTTTCTGTTTTCGACGCTCGAGTTCTTCTCTTAATTCACTCAAAAATTTTTTTTGAGCGGGTGTTTGATCGGAGAATACTTTTATTTCTTTATGAGGTATTTTATTTTTATTCTGCAAGATTTCTATAGCTGTATTACGACTGTTGAAACAAACCTTTAATCTCCGATTTTTATTTGGGATATATTTTCCAATACGAAAAATTTTAGTAATCAATTTTGGACAATCACTATTTATATTTGTAAGAAGATTGTTGACGGCTGATTCGTCCAAGGACTGACGTTTACTCCAGTCAGCAGAAGTCTGTTCCGGTAAACCTACTATAATGATATTTTTTTCTCTCAAATTGCGTTCTTGTAATTCTCGAATAATTTTTTCATTATTATATAAATTCGCTGAAGAGGAAGCCGTTATTGACGTCATATTTTTAAGATGAGAAATTTCGGATTCTTGAGCTTTCATAGTTTCTTCATTACTAAGTATCTTACTTTCAAGTTCCGAAAGTTTATGGTTTATCTGATTTTGTTCAAACGATATATTAGTAGTTGAAGTTTTAATTTCTTCAATTTGACTTTTTATATCTGATATATTTTGTTCATGACAGTCAATAAATTTTTGCAAAAGTGCACTAATACTTGACATTTCCTTGCGTAACTCGTGCATCTCATATTTACATTCGCAATCCGGTTGTTTACGCTTACGCTGTGTAATATTATTAGGATCGAATGCATCAACATTGAGTTTCGCTAAGTCCGGTTGGGAGCCACTTCCAGTTAGTAGGCATGACGATATTCGTGACGTACTCGCTCCTTTGTCTGTATGCATCATCGGTACAGTAGATAAGCCGAATAGGAACGCACACTTGGCTAATTAGGTGAGACGAAAAATGCAACGCTCTCTTTTACCCGAGGTGTGCGGGGTGCTGCGCTTGCGATGCTTTTGTTTAAGAGCACAAAACTCAGGATTAAACAGTCTTTAGTCGAAAGGCACTTTTAATTAAAATTGAGATTTATTCACTGGGCTTATGAGTTACTATTGAATATCGGAAAATTAATAATTTAAATAAAAATGTAACACACGTTTACTCTGTTTGCTGGTCGAACGGCGAACTTATTGAAAAAAAATATTTTTCTTTGTTACTATAGTATAATGCTATTAAAAAGATACGTGATAGATTCCTGACCATCAATAAAAAAGTGTAATACGTCTATGTTTAATAAAGATTTTTTCAATTCAAATGCACAGGCATCGGATACTTTCAGTAAGGTGTATTTATTTAATGTTGTAACTTAGCATTTTTTATTTATTCCCAGGTATGCACACAATACTTCAGTGGATAAGTTTCGTTCTACCACTCACGAAGTCCACTGAATCGCTCCGGTCCATGCTCCAGAGGGGTTGGTCCATCAGTGTACCGACGGTTTATTCTGGATTCATTTCCACATCCGTTTGGATCATAGTGTATCTCAGTGTTAGTATCCTCCTCATCAAGTTTAAGAAAGGCTGATTGTTTAAATATTGCTTTTTTGACTATTACATATTTTTGTTTTGAAATGTACAAATAATTTTAATACAAGACCTCTTATTATTAAACACTATAAACATTTATATATATATATATCGATCTTTTTATATAATTACAAATAATCAAAACATACTTAGAAATATTTAAAATTAAATAATAGAGGCAAAAAAGTCCATAAAGTATTATTGATATAGAATAATTATATAAAAAATATTTTTCTTGAATACCTTAACAAAATTTAATTTAAAATAAGTCTGCGGTTGAATTCTACTAGTCTATAACGTTACGTTCCCAATTCTATTCCAATTAAAATTTGACTATTGACTATTAAAATATGATTATTGTATTTATATTCAGATCGGTACCGAACCGAAATATTGTTATGTCACAATCAAACTTAATGGTTACCTTTTATGCCGATAGTCAATAATTAAATTAATGAATAAGAAAACGGATAAACGGCAACGATCACGCTTCGATTCGATTGCGAAAAAGTGACAATGTGTTGGTAGAATTGGTCCCCAACTCGATCTGCCGATCGACCACAACGCCATCTGCATATAGCTGAAACACCATTCCCTATAAAATATGGAATAAACCCTATTTAATAGCAAAGTTATAGATTACATTAGTAAAAAAAAATTAATATATCATATTTAATTATTATATAATAGGACAAAATAATTATATAACAATATAATTATATGACAATTTCTTAAATATTTCATAATTAACTTTTGGACATGAAAATCGAATTTTCGAATTAATTGTTGGGTAGGGTACATACAATGTGATAGGCATTAGTCATAGAAGGTATGTTTTGGGATTAACGAAATGTGATTTACATTTAACATAGCATTTTGATAAAATGATAAGAATGTGAAATAAATATTACATTATTTAATTCACTCCACCATCCCCCCCCCCCTTTTGAAGGTGGGGCTTCAACATCGCTTCTTAACGAACTTTTCTTGATTAATTAAATTTTACAATTTGTATGCATTTTTATCTTTTTCAATTTCAATGTTTAACGAATCGAAGACATCGAATTAAGATGTAAAGATTCAAACTGATTTTATTTTTCAATTTTGTTTTTGCTTTTACATATAATATGAATATTAGTGTGGTTGTAGAATTATTTCTACATTACCCTGTCATATCAAATTGATTGTCATTATCATTGACTCCAGCTTGAAAAGCATTTCTTTCGAATTTTGTTACGTTTAACCATTTTTTTTATATAATTTGACTTCTGTGTGTTTTTGTAGTAAATTTTTGTGTTGATTTAGAAATGCTTTTGTAAATATGCTTTAGTTTTTATGTATTGGGAAATAGTTGTAGTGATAAGACAGTGGTTTTGCTCAAACGTAAACGCGTGATAATCATGTATTAATTATAATGTATTTGTTAAGGATAAATAAATAACTTTTACTGTGTGTAAGTTTATTTTTATTTACCTTTTTAAAAATACTTTTTTGTATATAAATGTGTTGAGAAGTGATTAATATTATCAGATTTTTTTATGTTTAAATATAACAAACAGTATAAAATATATAGAAAAATAGTTTTTAACCGTGGCTTCGCGCGCATGTTAATGTGGGTAAGAGGTTAGGCTTAAAAATTAGCCCATAACATTCCTTGGGGTTCAAGCTTGCTTCATACCAAATCTTATCAAAATCGGTGCAGTGGTTCAGGTAACAGACAGACATAGTAACTTTAGCATTTATAATATTAGTATATATACAAAACCGTGGGGTTAGTGTTTGTTGATCATGACAATTAAATATTAACAGTGTTATGACAAATATTAATTGTTACCTATAAATTAAATATTTCATTTGACAACAAAAAAAAACAGCAATTACTAAGTTTCTTTCCGGTTCTTCTGGGTAGGAATTTAGATTCAATTTAATCAAGAGTTTGAATTTAAGTTTTTTTGTGACTACTTGGAGAAAATATATTTAGCTTTTGAAAAACATTAAGTCCACAGCGTAAAAAATAAAGATGACTTACTCCGTTTATTGTTTATTATTATAGTTATGGCACAGTAAATAAATATTATTAATATCCTAGCTCTCATGATTGAATTAAAAAAATATCTGATTCATCGTAATTAGAAAATGACGACGAAATGTACGCGATGGTAACATCAGTTACTGTCAACTTTACATACCACCAAAACTGTTTCACAACATCGTAATCATTTAATTTAAAAAAAAATTAAAAAAAAAGCGTTTTCAAAATATTTCAAGTCACATAATTAAATTCTAAAGAACTGAAATAAAAGCAAAGATATAATGAAATTTCATATTTATAAAACTCAATTTAAATATTTTACATGAAAACGGTACAGTCAAGGTGAGTAGTTCATTTACACATCGAATATTTTGTCTGTACGAATAACATTAGTAACCAAGCTTTAATTTTTTAATGCTTACAGCCTTAATTATAAACGTTATGTAGCGGGTGATTAGTAAAACAATGCTGTCTTTTTCTTTCAAATGTCACATCTATAATGACAGAAAGAGCGAAATCAGTTAGAACGCCGTTAGTGATTGAAATATATTTTAATTATTAAAAAAAAAGTGTTACTATAACCGATAGCTTTATGGTATTTTGAAAAACAACAACAATGTCGGTTTTGATACATGAAGGCGTATTTTAACGAAGGATATTTTGATTTGCCATCTTTATACCGGTGTCGTATGGTCGATGACTCTCTAAAGACGACCGCTAAGGAACTCCTGACAATAGCCCCACAGAGTTACCGCACAGTACGGGATGCGTAACTTTAGAACAATCCTGTAGCGTCTCCGATGCATGCTGAAGATGGCTATCGCAGTGGTTTTAGTAGATATTGTAACCCGTCTCCCCCAGAAACCCATGTACCGGGTAGTAAGAGGGAGCCTGCGTGAAAAAATGTGTTTTTCTCTAACATCTATCTACTTACAAGTAATAATCATTAGTTTTATAACAAAACTGGAATTATATATCTAAGGGTGTATGTATACAAGTATATATAACTGATAATAAACAAAAACAATTAAGGTCTTTGCATTGTACATCCGTGCACGAAAGCGTATGAATCTGTAAGGCGTAGCACACACAAAGCTGCGTTGTTGTGAAAGCTCTGTTCTGCAACTCGCGCATGAGGATTAATCGCTACCTGCAAAAATAGATAATTATTAATCTTATTATCCGACTTCCTTCGTTAATTTCATTCCACGAACAGGTAATTTCATTAAACGGACATGATATATTTCTAAATATAATCACATTGCTTATAAACATCTATCGATGTCTTTTAAGCTATGCCCGTTTCTTGTACAGGTAGGAGGCCTGATGGTGAATGGACACCACCACCCATAATTATTGGCGCCGCAAGATATATTGATCATTCGTGCATTGTCTTGTCATATGTCATTGTCTCTTGTGCCTGTAATTACAATGGCTCACTCGCTCTTCCAACTGGAACACAAGATTACTAAATATTGTGTTTGGTGGGAGAAACCACAATATTATGTGATGAGTCTGTGGTACCTACCCAGACGGGTTAGCCCTACTATTAAGTAAACAATCAGTTTTAATATTTCACTTTAAAAATATAATTTCTTTTTATTAGATTAGATTATTTTAAACGATATTAATTTCCGAACAGGTGAAAAAATGTTGACATTCAAAATAGATGATGATTTTTGACGAGCCGGTTGGCGTGATTGGTGGGTGCTTGCCTTTCACGCCGAAGGTTGTGGGTTTGATTCCCACCCAGGACAGATATTTGTTTGCATGAACACGTCTGTTTGTCCGGAGTCTGGGTGTAATTATCTATAAAAGTATGTATTTACAAAAGAAAAATAGTATATGTAGTATATCAGTTGTCTGGTTTCCATAATACAAGCTCTGTACAAGCTCAATTTGAGATCAGATGGCCTTGTGTGAAAAATGTCCCAGAATATTATTATTAGGTCCTTACATATGAAATTAGCGTTTTGTCGTACTGACCATTTTTATCTGAAATATCTCCTCTTTATAAATATTTATAAATTCATTTAGCTGGTACATTTGAGTTTTGAAAACAGTAATTCATTTGTTTTTTCCTCATTATTTTTTTCTTTGGCGTCGCTTATTACCGCATAATGGAAAATATGAAATGTTGGTGTATATTTACGAGTTCGAGTTCTACCGTGGCACCAGTGCTGCAGAAACAGCTCGAAGGATTAATTATGTGTACGACGCTGGTGTCGCAAAAGAAAGCACGATACGTTTTTGGTTTCAACGTTTTCGTTCTGGAAATTTCGACCTTCAGACCCCGTGGACGGCCGGAGACCAAAGTGGAAAATGAAGAATTAAAGGCTATTGTGGAAGCGGATCCATCACAAAGCACTTCAGAGATAGCTGCAGGCTTCGGGGTAAATGATAAAACTGTATTAATCCACTTGAAGCAAATCGGGAAAGTAAAAAAACTTGAACGATGGGTACACGCGTCGACTGCTGTGTTACTTTGCTCAACCGACACAATAATGAAGGGATTTTAAATCGCATCATTACTTGTGATGAAAAGGCAATGGCTGAACCCTGGAGACCCAGCCAAATCCTGCCCTAAACGAAAATTGACTCAGAAAAAGTTACATGTGAGTGTTTGGTGGACTAGCGCAGGTGTCGTTCACTACAGCTTTCTAAAATCTGGCAAAACGATTACGGCAGATATCTATTATCAGCAACTGCAAACCATGAAGGAAGAACTAGCTGCTAAACAACCGAGATTGGTCAATCACTCTAGGCCACTGCTGCTTCACGATAAAGCAACACCACACACTGCACAACAAACAACCACTAAGTTAGATGAGCTACAATTGGAATGTCTGTGACATCCACCGTACTCCCCGGACCTTGCTCCAACAGATTACTATTTTTTCCGGAATTTGGACAACTTCTTACAAGGAAAAAACTTCAACTCCCATGCGGCAGTCCAAACCACCTTCAAAGAGTTTATTGATTCTCGCCCTCATGGTTTTTTTAGTAAATTGATTTATGAGATGGCAAAAGTGCATAGATAACAACGGTGCATACTTTGATTGATTAAATATATTTTACAAAAAAAAAAAGATTTTATATTCCTCCCGTACAAAACGCCAATTTCATATGTAAGGACCTAATATTATTATTATTATTTTATTAAATATATATATTGACTTTCATAATTTGAAGATAATGTAAATCGTCAATTATATTTAACGTAACTCCAACGTTAAATATAATTGATTTTCATTTTACATACATAAAAATCCAAACTTAAAAAAAAACAACAAATAAATTAAAATAGGAATAAAAAAAACGTCTGCGAATAGTCGCGAATGACGTGTGACATTTAACCTTTCAATAGGTATTTCCCGTTGCATATTTTCATTGCAACTGCGAAATTGGTCCCGAAAACCAAAAACTTTATTTTGCAATTTTACTCCAATTCGGGTTGAAATTGGTAACTTTATCAAACATATGCATATATGTACATCGTTTTTAAATTATAGCAATGCGTGTTTTAAGGATATTGTTAACGTTATTCCAATTAAGGATTAAGCTCGAGTCAGGATTGGGGAAGTAAATATTCCAAGGGGTCAGAATCGATTTGCGACTTTTATATCGCTAGGAGGCCAGTATTACGCATTACGTAGTCATACGTCATTAACGCTTATATTTTGTAACAAAAAAATTTACGCAATACCCAACATAACGCTCAAACATTTCGTGAAACTTACGCTCATCTATGTTGTATGTACTTTTATATTGGTATCCATTTTGATATATAAATATTATAATTATTAAAAGAACATAAAATTCACGCTTATCACGTCGATAGTCTAAATTTAAAGTGTTTGAAACTGCGAAGCGCTACTCTTATTACGTACTAAAACTTTGTCCGACATGTGCTGCATATTCTAGTATAATTTTTATCTACATTGATTCAGTAGCTTTTCAGTTAGGCATACCTGACCAATATTGAATACAGAAAATATTTTTCGTTCTTATTTCAAATACCGAATGTTCTATCAAAAAAAAAAAAAAACAAAACTGTATGCGACAAAGTCAATGAAAGTAGGTTTACTTTGAAAGTATAATCTCCAGGCTTCACGTCAGTTACATCCACCCATTGGCAATCAATATTGTATTGATACACATCTGAACAGTTCACGGAGACCCCTGAAAATATAATAGATGTTTAAGTGAACGTATATGTACTATACTATACTGTACTAACGTATGTAGCTTAAAACATTTATTTTTAAGTCCTTTGAATAAGATTAGAAATTACAAATTTATTCAAATTTCTTTTTAAATTCTCTATATTATTTTAAATACCTGTTTGAAACGTGAAACTATTAAAAATTTGAAAAAAAATATATAACATCGCTTGATATTAATTATTATTTAATTTCCAAGAGCAATGTATGCGTGAAATAAAAATAAGCTTGAGCGCCATAAATAATGTAAATCAATAGACACAAAAAGGCACTATGTGCTCGTTTTGGGATAATCACTGTCGATTTAAAAATAAAAAATAAAAACATTTATATATATTATAATTTCTCTTTACATTTTGAAGGAATAAAAGCAAGATTGTAGCTTGAAATAAAGTTGCCACATTCGACACATAACTTGGAACTTCTGCTACGATCGTAAATTCAAATCAAGTTTAAGGTTTTTATGTGCTAATTTTTGTGTAAAAATTGTATCATGTGATGAAGAATACTTGTTATGATGAAACGTAGCAGAATTTCATTCCGCATTATACTAGGAAAAAAATACCTTCAATCGTTATCTTAATAGGTTTAGAATGTGTCTTTTTGCCCAAGTTTACTTTGTTCGTATTTACTATATTTTAGACATCATTCTGGGTTATTACTGTTTCAAGTGAAGATTTTCAAACTTCGTTTTAAGATTAGGACATAACCATACCAAGTACCTTGATCACCATAATTTTTGCACGAGTATTTACGGTCTACGCCAGGAAGGCAAGTGTTGTCTTCTAAGCAAAACGATGCTTTGTGGCCCTCAGCGACTCGTTTACCATTTAAATCCAATATATCGAATGTTGCAAAAACTTCCATACTGTGATAGTGCCTGTAATGATAAATTTTTGTAAGTCATAAAGAGCTTTAAATAATGAAGATTAAAAAAAAAAGAACATTAGGAGTTAAATGATCGTTTCTTTGCATAAAGTTTTAGTGAAATACACATGACCACTAAAGGTCCTAAAGTCGAACCGGGGGTAGCGCTTGACGATTCATAAGTACTTGTAAAAGTCTATTTGAAAAAAAGTTCAGTCTATTTGAATAAAAAATATTTTGATTTTGACTAGAGGTTGTACAAACTCCACTTTCAAATCTCTTCACTTCTAGTATTATTTTACGATGAAACCAATACTTCCAGACAAATATTTTTAATTTTATTTGAATAATATAAAAATATTATAATTATACATACTTCAAATTGTGACAACCTCCTATTGTATTGGAGTACATTGGTGTATATTTATGTGTCAATCTTCAAATGTTTCATTTTTTTCAACTTACATGTGACAAAGATGCCATTGCCAAAGATGTTTAGGTAAATATGGTCTGAATTCTGCATTACCAATGTTCAGAGAAGACGCTGTAAAGCGAAGTAGTCGTCGCGTTTCAAACTGCCAGTTCGGGTTGGTTTTCTGAATCTGTTTAAATAAGGAACCAAAAAGAAGATTTTATTGATGATATTTATTTCGAACAATCAGTTCGATTTCAGCTGGATGGGAAGTGTCAAACTGTTTGTTCAAAATAATCCGAAGTACCTAGATCACATTACTCGTGTGGTTCTTTTACTAAAAACGATGGTTTATCTTTGCTATAAATGTGAAGATTGCTCTAATTTGGTCATAAAACGTTCTGAAGCCCTTTTTTGTTGAGTATTTCGTTTAAAAATGTCAGCTTATCGTCATTCCATATCTTTATTTAATGTCATAAAAATGACGTCGATTGTTATAATAATGTTGATTTGCGAAACAATTTAACTATATTTACTGTGTTTTTCTATCTAGATTATCAACTGTCAGTAGCGAATTATAAATTTGGTAGATTTACACCGATTTCAAAGGCATGAGGTCTTCGAAACCACAAAAACCCGTTGCAGCCTGTACCTAATCTTTATCTATTTTTAAAATAAATAGGGCCTGAATAAAGTATTCATATAACTATATAATGTTATGAGCTTATGCACAATCGTTAACTGGTGGTAGGGCTTTGCGCAAGCATGTCTTGGTAGGTGCCACCCGCTCATTAGATATTCTATCGCAAAACAGCAGTACTTGGTGTTGTTGTATTCTGGTTTGAAGGGTGAGTGAGCCAGTGAGTGAAGGGCGCATTGGCGTAGTAAGCGATGGTTAACATCAGGTGGCCCATACGCTCGTCTAACTATACTATAAAAAAATCGTATATTAAAACGATCTGATTGCATATAAGCTACATGGCACCGAGTTTTATAATCTGATAACAATGGTGATAAAAAAGGAAACCCGTTGAAAATGACAGACGTCCGTTCGAAGCTCGGGTGACATAAAAGAGGATCTATTTAATCCAATGTTCGGTGAATTTTATTTCAATTTTCTTATATTTCTCAAACTTGCAAATAAATAATATTTCGTTAAATATTTTAAATCCGATATGTTAAAAATACAATTTTTTCTGTAATATACTAGATTATCAGAAAACGGTGGAAAAGCCGAGATGGCCTAGTGGTAAGAACGCGTGAATCTTAACCGATGACCGTGGGTTCAAACCCGGGCAAGCACCACTGAATATTCATGAGCTTAATTTGTGTTTATAATTCATCTCGTGCTTGACGGTGAAGGAAAACATCGCGAGGAAACCTGCATGTGTTTAATTTCATTGAAATTCTGCCACATGTGTATTCTACCAACGCGCATTGTAGCAGAGTGGTGGAATAAGCTCCAATCCTTCTCCTCAATATGGAGAGGAAGCCTTAGCCCAGCAGACAGACATTAACAGACTGTTATGTACTGTATCAGAAAAAGGTCGTGAAATTTCAGATATTGATATGCGATATTGATCTTAATTATCATAACATTTCAAGAGTACCCGCATCAAAATAGTATATCACCATACTTCGGTCAAAATTTTCCGGGTTAATAATAAGTTCTTACAGAATAACACTGCTTTTCAGGATTTTGGTGTAATATATAAAATTACGTATAATGTTTGTTCATTATGGTAAAAGTACTAATTAAATAGGGTTGTAATTTTATACGAGCAGTCAAGCTAGCTTCCCAAATCATTAAGGCGTGTATACGTAATGTGTATGTGAAATCGGCTTCATTTGAGTTACATTCTTTCTTTTTCTTGGTATTCGTGGAGGAAAACTTCAAAATACATGGTAATCTATATTATACATACCGTTCCTTGTTTCAAACTATAAATAAAAACAATTAGACATAATGATTATAAAAAATATTAAGTAATGCGACAAAATTTCAGATATTAATTCTCAACGATTTTTTACACATCGCCGCTGTTGCACAACGAACTACAAGACGAGACGTGCTGAATAAATATATAATATTTTTCTACACTAAGATTAAATAAAGTAAGAATGTGTGATTAATCGCCAGATCAACGACACAGTCAAACGATTTGTATTATTTTGAATGCTGAGAAATGTATGAAATAAAATATCTTCCAAATAAAATACTCAATATTATTTGAATTATATATCGGTACAACTAAAATAATTATTTAGTTTATTCTCCTCAAAAGGGAGAGGAGGCCTTAGCCCAGCAGTGGGACATTAACAGGCTGTTACTGTTACTGTTACTGAAGCGTAATTTTATTGTTTTAATAAGTTCATAGGCTTTTGATTGATTATTTATTTAGGAATAATTACAATATAAAATTAACCTTACAAATTATGTTATCTAAAAATAATACACGCTGTATAAATATTCCGGGCAACACTCACGCTTGAGCTGTTGAACAATGCAGACCTCTCTGGGAAGTTGTTACGCTGTCAGATTAATAAACGAAGCTTTTGAAATACTCGTGTAGTTTTCTTTTGAAAATCAAAGATGAGTAATCATGAAAACATCAGTTTTTAAAAATGCTACGGAAGGGTTTGTGACGTCTTATTGTTACCAGATTGAAATGCCGCGAGTGCAAAGCTCCATGAGTAATGGAGTAAAAATAAAAGGGCTCATTGATGTGTTTATAACGTTTATATTGATTTGATTAGTTTATGACGTTAAAATTAATTAAATTATTGATGTTAGCGGGAGCGTTTTACGCGACGCCGCGCGATTTTAAACACAATGCAGGAAACGCCTTTTTATATTTGTTCCGAACCGGAATGAACTTCTAATCAATTTTTTACCAGAATGTATACTACGAATTTAATTAATAAGTTTTATTTATAAGACAACACAATCTTTAGAGGCAAGATTTATCTAGTTTTTTATATATTTTTTGGGAATGAGTATTAAGTACTTTCTTCATTCATAATAGAGGAAACCTAATAAAAACGTTTCTATTGGTTAGACGCGCAACTTTAGCGCCACATGCGTTGAACAACCCTCGTCTCATCGATATCCGAACTGACCGGTCGATATTATTCGCTCTCATAAAAAACTGTAATCTGTGTTCTCTGTGAGTTTTATCATCATATATATAAGTGAGGACGTCATTCCCTGGTTCCTTCACTACTGGTAATCTATGGAAGACGTATAAATAGAAGGACCGAACTGAACACGTACTGGGCCCAGTCTACGTAAGCTTTTGAAAGGTTGGTGCTGTTGAAGGTAGGTTAGGGATAGGCTCAAATCTCTATTGTACTTTACAATATTATTATAGCCCCGTTATAAGGTTCTGGCATCGAATTGTCTGATTGTAAAATTGCGTGTCTTTCTTCTAGGGGCAACTTTAGGTAGGAAAGAAAGGGACAAATATCGGAAGCGTTTTTTAATGTTCTGATTTACTTAATTATAAAAAAAAAATTAAATAGTTGATTTTTGATAGAATGAGTAAATTGCAATTTTACGCGCCAACACAGATCTAGTAAAGGACAGTTCAATGTAAATATATCGAAGACATTTTTCAAAATATGTTTCATATCCAGATACGAATTCTTCAATTTTATTAAATATCTTCACGTCAGTACAATTGTCATCCTTAAAAAATAAAAAATAAAGTTTATTTTTGCTTGTTTAAATTTTTTCGAGACGAAACGTGGTAATAAATTGTACGTGCTCTAAGTAAATAGACAATATCAGTCTGTGAGCATGTGATTGATTATATATTTGTAAACCCTTGCCTCGGTTCATCTTACATCTTCCATATTTGAGGTTTCACTGAGAATATAGATAATGTTATTTTACGCTTAAATAAATATCATATTACGTTGGGTACGATTTTTTCCACTCAAAATTTGATAAGCTATTAATGCACTTGTTTTCTATGAAACTTTAAACTTCTTATCATTTAATTATAAATTATAATGGATTGAATCCATAACACTCATAAGACTCATAAATAATCACTTCGTTAAGTTCAAATTAAATGTGAAAAATATCTATGATTTTATAAGTCAAAGCATTCCCAGGGCAAGATGAAAATTACCTCATACAAAATTATATTAATTTTTTGCCACCAATAAAAAGCATTTTTGATTCATTTATCTTAATTTTTTTCTTAATGTAAAACGTATCTAACGTTACGTCACCTCTGTAAGAAATATTAACAAACTCTTACGTACAGTAAGTACAATGCGTCACCAACTTTGGGAACTACGATGTTATGTCACTTGAGCCTGTTGTTACAATGGCAAAATCACTATTCAATCCGAAACACAACAATGCTAAGTAATGTTGTTTATCGGTCGAATATGTGATGATGATGATATTGTTAAATATATACGGACTTCTTCTGGTTTTTATAAAGTTACCAATCGCTTTGCTTACGAACAGTAGAACTATCTAAATGACGTTACATTCTTTTACTAAAACACTACTTTATGTCATCTTCATACATGTACGCTAATATTTATTATTCTTAGCGTTATATTCGGTAGCAAGCCAATGATAGCTCATGAATTGCGCCTCGTAGACATTTCTACTATACATAAGCAAAATCATGATGAATGAATAAAGCAAATGCACAATAAATAAGCGTAAAAAGAAAGTTATTTTAGTTAGACGGGCCGGTTGGCGTGGTTGGTAGATACTTTCACGCCAAAGGTTGTGGGTTCGATTCCCACCCAGGACAGATATTTGTGTGCATGAACACGTCTATTTGTCCTGAGTCTGGGTATAATTATCTATATAAGTATGTATTAATAAATTAAAAGTAGTATATGTAGTATATCAGTTGTCTGGTTTCCATAGTACAAGTTCTGTACAAGCTTAATTTGGGATCAGATGGCCGTGTGTGAAAAATATCCCAGTATATTATTGTTATGTTATTATTATTATTTTATGCGATCTTCATACATGTACGCTAATATTTATTATTCTTAGCGTTATGTTCAGTAGCAAGCCAATGATAGCTCATGAATTGCGCCTCGTAGACATTTCTACTTAAGCAAAATCATGATGAATGAATAAAGCAACCGCACAATTAATTACAGTAAAAAGAAAGTTATTTTATTTCAGTAGGTACGATACAGTATATATAATACTAGTGTAGTTATCGTATTTATTGCTTATGATATGTATTAATTGATAAAAAAAAAACAACTTCTTATTCAAAAACATAAGTATTATAGGTTTATCGTGTGTATCTTTATATCTGTAGCATTGTAGCAGGTGTTTTATTATTTTATTTAGGACGATTATAAAACTAACTTATCAAGAATATATAGGGTATATAAAGGATTATTTACCTCGTATGCGGATTTGCTAAGGCAGTTCTCCTCCATCGCGCACTGAAGTTGGAACATCGGCACATCTTGAAGATGGGACGTTCGTTCTATAGTTGTTGCATCGAGGTATAGATCAGCTAAATACCGAGTGCAAACTACAGCAGCTACATGACCTGAGTAAAAAACGTGAATATATAAACTCTTACTTTGATAAAAACACTCAAATAATATATATATTTCTTATTCTTCACAATTTTGGCTGGTATATAAGCTTAATAACAGCTTGTTAATGTCCCACCGCTGGGCTAAGGCTTCTGAGCCATGAGTTTTGGAGCCACCACGCATGTGGCATAATTTCACTGAAATTAGACTGAGATATTCTTGCTATTAATATTTCTAATCATGCCAGGAGTATTTGATATTCCTGCTTCATTATCAAAAGTTTCACCAGTACTATACGTGTTTACGAAAGCTATATCGGATGCCAGATGATAGATAAATAATTTATGCGTTCGATATTAAGCGGTTCATGGTTAACAACGGTGATTTAATTTGCATCTTGATTAAGTTATTGATTTGTCGAGATTGCTTCCTATATCACCAGTTGGTTCATTTGATATTGTATGTATTAGATGAAATTATGGCGTTTTGTGTAACAATGAATTTGGTACATTGTATTGTGGAAGTGATGGCCCAGTGGTGAGAACGCGTATATCTTAACCAATGATCGTGGGTTCAAGCCCGGGCAAGCATCACTAAATTTTCATGTACTTAATTTGTAATTATAAGTCATCTCGTACTTTACGGTGAATGAAAACATCGTGAGGAAACCTGCATTTGTCTAATTTCACTGAAACTCTGCCTCATGTGTATTCCACCAACCCGCACTTGAGCAGCGTGGTGGAATAAGCTCCAAACCTTTTCCTTAAAAAAGGGAGAGGAGGCCTTTAGCCCAGCAGTGGGACATTCACAGGCTGTTACGGTACGGTTGCGGTATTGTGGAAGATGGATTTTTCTTATAATAGTAATGTCCTTAGATCTTTGCTTAATTGACGATTAGTGAGCATATCATATGTGTTGTTGACCACCGCCCTTCTCAATAGTCAACATTGCGAAATATTATCGTGCAAAGTGTGTCCGCAAACACAAGTGCATTTTATTCCTTCACTCTCATAATCCGATGTGATGGAAAAACAAATACGACCAGAATGAGTTCAGGTGCAGGTCCCACAGCTTTACGTGCTTTTCGCTGAATGGGAGTATAAACTCAACCAACTTCCACCGAGCTATTACAGAGAATTCCTCAATTGAAGCACACGCTAACTTTTTATTGGCTCGACCCGGGGCTTAAATCAAGACTTCGAGATTGCGGCCTTAGCTAGCCACTAGACCGAGAGATTAAAATTAAAATTTAATGTAATGCGCAAACTGTTTGAATACGGTTATCCCAAAAGCTTTTCGTTATATTATGACGTATAAATTTTGCTTCATTACAGAATAGCTCTTTCATTTCATTTCATTTTTACTGGTTATTCTATAGTCTAGCGGACCTTAACCAGTTAGCGTGTTGCGTAAAAATATTTATTATTTAATATAAATGTATTTCTTGTATTCTTCTTTATAAAGAATTTTTGCATTACAATATCCTAATGTAAGTAAGTACCTAAATCAAATTAAATGACGATGATAAACGAAGATCTTATAGTATATTATTTTATTTATCCCGGAACCGAAGATTCAATAGTACCCACCCAATTGAAGAGTGAATGAGCCAGTGTCATTACAGACACATGATAGAAGGATATATATATATGATACATTTATCCGACTACATTATATGTATCAAATAATGATACCCTAATATTAAAACGCAACAATACACTATAAGTTCCATGGTTTAACAAATATGAAAACCAATTGTGATAATAATATTTCTTCGAAATATCGACGCCGTATTTTCTTTGACGTCGATTTTATCATTCATTTCCATTCAATACCTCATGTTCTCTAAGGTCTCGTTTGTAAGTTGATATGTCAGTGTGTCGTTAGCAAAAATGTGTTCGAATTGAATTTTATAATACGAAGAAATACCTTACCGAGTGTCAATTCTGTAGGATTTATAGTTACTAAACGGCGCTATATTTACATTCTACACACTCGCAACCCTCTTGGGAGTTTGATTTCGTAAATCATGTTCTTAGCTGATGCGTACTAAACAAAACCATAAATATGCCCATATGTTGTATCTTGTATCCTATAGTAAAAGTTTTTATTGACATACACATGGATCTTAAACGAAGGTCAAGGGTTCAAATCTGTTAAAGCATTACTAACTTTTCGTGTGCTAAATTTTCTTTAATAATAATTTCTTCTTATGTTATGCCATGAGTTGTGGAACAATGTGAAAATAATCAATATTAAGTTATAAAATTCTGCAATATTAAGTGTATCGATCATCATCAACCCGCAATAGACACTCAAGGCCATCAGTCCTCAAAGTTTGACCATCAGTGGGATATATTCAAGATGTTACTTTACTTACATTTTTAAAAAACAGTGGATGCGGATAAAAACTACCTTCGAAATATTACCCTTTTCGAAGAATTTGACATCGTAGGTAATAACCTAGTTGCTAAGCTAGATTATCTGCCTTTGAAACAAAAAAATTAGAAGGTATCAACTTACCTGCATCCCCTGGACAAACGACATCCCCGAAGTCTTTATGCTTGCACATGAAGAGGTTAGTTTCATTTCCTTCACATTGAACACCACTTAAGATAATCCTAGAACTGCCGAAGTAATTTGTTCGCAATGCCTGTTCAGCGAAGCCAAGAGCCAAATGGTGGCAGATCGCAGATGCCTCATAGAGAGTCCAGCCATCTGGACAAATACTACCCCATATTCCATTATGATAGATCTGGAACATTCAGGTCGTTATCATTAATTGTTTACGTTCTTGTTTTTTGAATTACTTTATACTATTTAACCAAAACTTTGTAATAATGAATATTTATATATAATTATGGAAGGGCTGATGTGATCCAATGTTTAGGGAAATGTTGTGATACACGCGAATTTAAGCTTAAGATCGGGAGTTTAAGGCCGAGCAAGCGCTGAATAAATAAAACATAGTAAGAAAATCTGGTACATATATTTTCACCAAGCCTATCAACGGAAGGAGGGTAGTGAAATTTCCTTCTTAAAAGAAAAGGTTAGTCTAGCTGAGGGATATTGACACACTGTTTATTTATCAAAATTCTTTCAACATTCGGTTTAACTTAACAGTTAATTTAAATTAAGTTATGAGAATATTTCGCTTAATTAAAAATTTACACAAATGCATGAAATAATTCTAACTTGGTACAAATTAAAAATATATTTTATACGTTTAGTTTGTCTACATAAAATTATAAGATCATTTTTGCCAATAACAAATTTTAAATTGTTTTAATTGCAAACTAGATTATTACTGAATTTTAAATTCGCTACAGCTGCTTAATATTATTGAACAGCGAAATTTGCTGTCTTTTGAAACGCAATAATTGAAATATTCTTGAATGTTATTTTAGTTACATTGTGCAAAATTTAAATTAATAATGTATTTTTTATAAGTTTTGAAATTAACAAAATGACATCAATGTCATATAAGATCAGAATTTCAGTAGAAATAAAAATAGTAAATGCTATATAGTGATGCTTAGCTAGTTTAGCTTAGCTTGACCTGGAATTGACGATTTAATATTGTTATGTTCTGCTAAAGCAGGGTGAGTGAGTCAGTGTTACTACTAGCAAAAGGAGGTTCACCTGATGGAAAGTGACTAACGCCGCTTATGAACACTTGCAACACCGGAGGGGAAATGAACAAAAATGTGATATATGATGAAAAAAAATCCTACCTCAACTCTGCCTTCGTTTGCGTTTCTGCCTCCAACAAGTCTTAAACTAACACTTCTTACATTAACAGCTTCATGTATGAGTTTATTTGGTTCCTTTTTAATATTAATTGGCACACTATTTTCGAGAATGTCTTTACATATGACACCAGCAGCTTCACTCTGTTCACAGTCTGATATTCCCCACCCAGAAAACACGCACCGCGATAAAGATTTTTCATTTCCTTCGCACACTACGTCATCCATCCAATATTTTTCTGCAATAATTGTTTGAATTTGTTATATCTAAGCTAATATTATGAAGAGGTAAAGTTTGTGAGGTCGTAGGGGGTAATCTCTGGATCTACCAACCGATATTGAAAATTATTTTACCAATAGAAAGCCACATAATTTGTGAGTGTCATAGGCTATATATTAACCCGAAAAAAAATAATAGATAATAAAGAAAAAAATTAAAAGACCTTTTCGTGGTAGTGGGATTTGCAAAGTTGGTCAGAAAAAAAATGGTCGAATGAAAACGTTTCTTACGAACGCTGTCTTAGCGAAGAGAGATATATGATTGAGTTCTAGAGAAAAGTTGTAGCACTTGATAATGACTTCAAAACAGTTAGTGACAGCATATGTCTAAGTCACAAAAAGTGTAGTTTTTTATATAAAAAATATAATTTAAATCGTTAGGTCATGTTTATTGGTCATATTATCAACAATTATGAATTCTTATCAAAATAAGTAAACTTATCGCCTCAAGTGTTTAAAACAAAAGATGTTTCCCTTTTACTGCATATAATTTGGACCAATGGTTAAAGAGATAATACGACATAGGTATGGAAAAGTCACCGTGTTGTATTCTATTGAGTGATATTTCTATTAGACGGTGTTTTCCATATACCACACGTCAATTTATTTAGAAATAAATTGCTCTATTACCAAGAAAATTTTATTTATATAAAATTCGTTTTTTACAGTTTGTTTCTTAGTTGCATAGTTTAAGAGATAATTTAAAATATGAAATACGTAAGACAATTTAATTAATGTTCGGCCAATCGATCACAAGTAAAAATGTTTACCGCCCAATAAAGTGAGCACGGGTCAGCTAGTTGTATGTATATATATAGTTATCCTGTTTATATTCTATATAGTATCGGCCTCACTTATATCCATCGCTTAGCGGCGATTTAATTAAACACTGATATATTTCTTTCTTTGACATCCAGAAGAAAAAGACAGAAGCATTTATAAGTAAGGCCGTATTTGCTTTGAAAAGCAAAGCAATTTTCTCCTTGATTTGATTCTTACATATCGTAATTCTTTTTTTTTACGATAAGTTTAAATGTTTTTAATTTTATTTATTGTGTTCATATTATACACCTTAGTAATTTTACTCAGTTTTACGAACGAGATAAAGTAAATTAATAAAAATTTTTCAAAAAGGCACATCTTATTACAACGAAAATTATCATTTTCGTTGTATTATATTAAGTAATCCAACAGATTGTATATGAAATTATTAAGTTCATTAAATATTATTTTACTCGTAAATGAAGCCGTACTCGTAAAATAAGTATAAAGATGAGAGTTTAATGCGTATGTGAGCGTTGCGTGTGTGCTGTTGTTATAGTAATATTACGTTTTATGTTCATCTTAATTACTGAACAATTCAGTTTTTTAATAAAGTACGTTACATCTATTGACAATGCGACTATGTGTATTTATGTGTGTGTGGAATTAGATCTGATACAAAGAGGTTTCCTCACAATGTTTTCTTTAACCCACAAGTATCATGTTAATCAGTTTTCAATATCTAGACGTGAGCCCAAGATGTTCGTCATCACTTTCATTGATTTTATTTATTCAGTTCATTTTTAATCACTCTTCATCATGAATGACATCATCGGTTGTTATAAGCTTACCATTAGCTTCTCCAAATTGACCACCATGTGTAGCGATGCCAGTTCTATTAAAGGCACTGCATACAACGTGGGCAGCTGCATTATCCCATGAGTCATCACATACTGCACCCCATCGGCCAGCATGATAAATGTATGCATTACCTGAAATCGTCAACACTTTATAATATATAAAACAAACGTAAGTATGTTGTATGATGTAGTCAAAGATGGTATACACGCCGAGCCTAGAATATGACAGTGTCTTTTTATTTATAAAATAGGCGGACGAGCATATAGGCCACCTGATGGTATGTGGTCACGCCCATAGACTTTGGCATTGTAAGAAATGTTAATCATCGCTTACATCGGATATGGCCCAGTGATTAGAACGCGTGAATCTTATCGATGATCGTGGGTTCAAGCCCGGGCAAGCACCACTGAATTTTCATGTGCTTAAATGGTGTTTATAACTCATCTCGTACTTGACGGTGACGTAAAACATCGTGAAGAAACCATGTGTCTAATTTTACTGAAATTCTACCACATGTGTATTCCACCAACTAGCATTGACGCAGCGAGGTGGGGTAAGCTCGATACCTTGAGGACAAGGTTAACTGTAATATATATATATTAAAAACTATGATTTTACTTATGTTACTCTATATTTATTTATTTATTGGCTTTCTTCTATTACAAATTATTTCAAAAACCATCAATTTCGATGTTCCACATGCCAGCTCAAAATATTTTGAATAAATTTTTTTTCCCAAAATAAATAAATAAATAATAAATTTTCTCACCTTCAAATATATTGGAACCTCCGAGGAGCTTAACTCTTCCTTCTAAATTTTTCTGTTTATTCAAGAATCGCTGTATAAACGCCGCCCGGGTAGCTCGTTCGCTCTCACTCACATCCCTTGAGAATATTAACACGAACTGTATAAAAATAACAATAATTTTTCCATACATGCTTTCCTTCAACATTTTTAATATTTGGCGATATTCAAAACCTGTATAAAGTAAAAAGTTAAGTAAATTAACATCCTGTAAATGTTCCACTGCTGGGCTAAGACCTCCTCTCCTTATCCGAGCAAGCTTGGAGTTTATCCCAGCACGCTGCTTCCATTGATGTACATATTAATCAGAATTTCATGATACATTCTGGATACCACGCGATATTTAAAGGCCAAACACGAGATAAATTATGAACACAAATTAAGCACAGATTTAGTGGTGCTTGCCCGGGTCTGGACGTGCAGTCTTAGGTAAAGACTGCACGTCCAGACCTAGACTAAACTTTGTCAAAGGGGTGCTTAGTTAAACTTTAATGTCTTCTTCTTTCGAATGTAAAATCAACAATGACAGAAAGAGAGAAGTTAACTAAACGCCCGCTAAACAAAGTTTATAAGTAAGATCGATGTACAAATTGTTTTTGTTATATTTTAAAGTACAACGAACACTTTATCACCGACGTCTAAAATATTTCACACATCATTTTTATTGTATCACTTATTTAAATGCAATTTAGCTTATTAAAAATATCTATTAGAGTTTGTTACAAATGGTGATTCTAGTTTGGCATCAGCTGAACAACTAAATTTCATGAGATATTTTTATTAAACAGCAGATTTCTAGTTCAATGTCAATGTGTTGCTGTGATTATGATTTGTGAAGAGTCTTAAGGGGAAGATGAAAAGTCTTGAAAACATGATGAATTAAAAAAAAGCTTTAATTGTAACTGTAATGGAACGTTACAGTACGGCTATTGTGTAAGAACAAACTTAAATTAATGTCAGAAAGTGAAATGTTACGTTGAAACTACGCAACAAAATAGAAAGTCAAAATAAGTCGATCAATATTTCACTGGCGAGTAATGAAGTGAATACTTACAGAATAGCATTGCTGTTTTGAAAATTCTTCGTATAGTAAAGGTTAAAGATAAAAGGTCGGAAAGACCATCGCTTTAATAAATGTGCGTTAACACTGTAGAAACGGTTGACCTAAATACATTGAACAATGGACGCCTTAATTGTATTGCGCGTCACCCATCATCAGATAGAGGAACGCATTTTGTCCGAGCAATTAATGTACATGACATATGTAAATAACTATATAAATTTAAAATACTGTTTGTATGTTTGTCCTCTATAAATTCCTGAACCGTACCTCCATTTTTGATGAAACTTTGCTGAGCTATCCTTCGTAATCCCGAGAAGATTCCTAGCCCAAAAACCAGTTTGTTTCTTGGTATGTTTGCCCTTATAAATGTTTTGTGCATACCCTTGCTCCAACCGTGTGAAGTCAGGACGGGGGTAGCTAATATTATTATAATACGTATATATATGCAACGAATATTCTAGAAATTATTAAGTGTTATTCGAGAAATGAAATAACAACAAAATAATGCTCGATTTATATTCATACAGTCAAAATGATCCAGTTGATATAACATATGGATATCAATCAGATCAGAACACACACTAAATTCCCATATACCCACATATATACACCCACACACTAAGATTAATTTCTTCAAAATCCTTCTGTAATTATTATGTTCTATACAACAAAAACCATTTATAATAACCATGAAGAGATTTCCATTGGTCATTCCAAGGTCAATTAGTTTATCAGAATCCATTATTAAAACTAACGGACACGCTTTCTTATTTATAAAAAGTGTACATTTTTGTAACTTCATATACATTTTTTCGGTAAAATATTTTCTACTTAAATCTTTTAATATCAAAGAAAAGGGAACAGATGACGAAATATTCCAAGTAATGCGGAAGTAAAAGAAAATAACGAGAGAATTTATTTAAAAATATCGCTAAAGAACTCTCGGGTATTTTTAAAGTTCTCTTATTTGAATATAACATTTAAGAAAAAAATATGCAATTTCTTCAAAATACTTTTGATGAAGCTTTTTTTTAACAAAGCTTCTATTGTACATAACATATACAAACGTCTTCTCTTTAAAGCTCTCTTGAGACTTATTTTGAAAGCCTTTGTTTAGCATTGTCTGTTAGCTATCGTAGGTCAAATATTCAAATTAAATTTTCAACAATTTTTATTTACCTTTTACTACCACTCCACTGAGGTCTCCCTCGGGTGTGTATTCTGAGCCCCTATGTAAACTCCCAATATCTCTCATCATTCCCTCTGTGCCGGTATCAAGAGCAATGAGGGAGATCATCAGCCCATCTAGGGTCTGAAAATAATTTCAAAAAGAAAGACGAATTTAGTAGGGCTTAGTGTAAGCTTGTCTAACTAGTTACCACCCACTCATCAGATATTCTACAAAACAGCAATATTTAGTATTGTTGTAAAGTTTTAAAGGCGACTGTGCGATAGTGCAACAGCAGGTATAAGCGACATAATATCTTACTTCCTCATTATAATAATGTCCTCCAGACCGATTTTGGCCTCGGCGGCCAATCTCAAGAGTGATTAGCCAGCTACCTATGCAGGAGAAATTATAGTGCACAAGTGTGTGCGCAAGCACAGATGTACTCTCTATTCTGTAACTCTCAAAATCCGATGGGACGGCAATCCGACACGACGGGAAAGAGTTCAGGCGCAGGACCAACGGCTTTACGTGCTTTCCGAGGCACGGGAGTCTACACACTTCCAACTTCCAGACTCCGGGCTGCTACTGAGAATTTTCTGACAAAAAAACCCAATAACTTTTTTATTGACCTGACCTGGGAATTTAACCCAGGATCTCCGGGTCTGCGGCTTTACATCAAGCCACTAGATCAACGAGGCAGTCCATTTCGCAATTATTCCCTATTATAGTGGCGCATTGGCGATGCAAGGAACGGGTAATATTTCTCACAGAGCCAATATTAATGGGTGATGGTGACGACTTAACAGGTGGCCCATTTACCCGTGCGTTATACTTTAAAAAAGGTGATTATTCGCAAGCTTTTAAATATAGTGATATTATAAGCTATTGTTAAAATTTTTTGATAACCTAATATTGTAATTCTTTGAATAGTTATCGATGATTTGTGACTGTTCGTCCAGATAATTAAATTAATTTAAAGGAAATTATTTATATCAAACATACATATTATACTGTACAAGATTTTGTAAAGCAAAGACTGAATAAAAAGCATACGTTATATTTATTTATTTGTAAAAACATACTTACGACACAAATATATATATTATTTTATACGCATGTCAATTACAAGTGTACATATCACATTCAGATTCATAAATTAAAAGTTACAAAAAATAATATTTCACATTTTCGCCTTTTACGCCGAAGGTTTGATTCCTACCCGGAACTGACATTTGTGTGCATGAACATGTCTGTTTGTCCTGGGTGTGATTATCTATATAAGTATATATTTACAAAAGAAAAGTAGTATATGCAGTATATCAGTTGTATGGTTTCCATAGTAAAAGCTCTGCTTAGTTTGGGACCAGACGGTGGGCCGTGTGTGATTAATGTCCCATGATAAATAAATAAATAAAATATATAAATTTTAAAAAAATGTTTAAAAATAAAATTATTAATGACTATCATGATGTCAATATATATTATAAATGATTAATATTATAATAATTTTATTTAATCAGTAAAAAAAAACTGTGTTAAATATATATTCTGACCTGATACTAGCGTATTAAATTACTACTCAAAAGAATTTATATTATTTGATTAATATTATTTTTTTGTTTACATTATTGAACCTTTACAATTGCGTCGTGAGATAGCAGCATTGAGCGCTTTCTATCGACTGTATCACGGCGAGTGCTCTGAGGAATTATTCTCTCTAATTCCTGCTTCCCCCTTCCTTCTTAAGTCCACGCGAGCTGGTTCTCGATGTCACCGCCTAACTGTGACATCAATTCCATCGCGAACAAAGAAATTTGGCAACTCCTTTCTTTGTCGCACTTCCAAAAAATGGAATTCCTTACCAGCTCACGTGTTCCCCTTCTCTTACAACCCGGGTTCCTTCAAACGAGGCGTGAAGAGGCACCTTGCGGGCCGGCAAGGCGAAGGCGGCTAGTGCAGAACGTTTTTCCTGTCTGTACTGGCCGTCGTCGCGTTTGGACTCTACCACCACTTACCATCAGGTGGAGTAGAGTTATTTGCCCTCCCGGCGAATATAGAAAAAAAAAATAACAACGTTATTATATATTATCAATTTTTATTAACTGAAAATTTTGATTACTGTCTGAAAGTTCTTTGTTTATTTTATATGTGGATTAATAATGTTACAAATAAATCTAATTTCAAGTTAGCTTTATCCTATACAAAAGTAGCTCTATCTGTTTGACAAGCTTTCACGATAAGCCTAATAAAATACAAACTAGTTTTCCCTCGGGTGAAACTGTGGTTTGTAATATTACTATTTATAAAAAAATATTTACCTATAAGAAATATTTTGCCAACTGACGTAACTTGAAAGTTGAATGACCTGGTGTAGGAAAGGTGAAGATGACAAGATAGGTTGGTGGCATATTGTCGGTGTAAGGAGTAGTTAATACTTTCTTTAGCCAATTTCCAGAGTGGGGGTGGTACCATTTGCAGTATTATATACAAATCTGCCTTTTTACTAAATTATTTTTTTATTGTATTACTAGTATAGCAAGAATGGCAAGCGGGCCACCTGATGGTAAGTTGTTACCATTCACATTAGCACTGTAAGAGATATTAACGACTACATATATAATATATTTTACATCGCTAATGCGCAACCACGCCTGCGAACTAAGATGATATGTCTATTGTGTCTGTATCTTTACTGATTCAATCACCCTTCACACCGGAATACAACAATACTAAATATTGCCGATTGGCGGTAGAAGAAATAATTTATGGGTGGTACCTACCCAGACAAGCATGTACCAAATCCTACCATCAATTAAAATTATAAGCACACTATTGAAGTTTATGAAAGTATCCGCAAGTTAAATATCAAGATAAATAATATTTTAACGAAAGAACATTCTTTTTAATAATCCTATTGTATTTATAAGTAAAGAAACACAACGGACACGTAACTTCAATGAAAATTGACACAAGTTGTCGAAACGAAACGCATTATTTAACAAATAAATTTATTCTACAATTTCAGCCGAGTATACCAAAAAATATTTTTTTAAGAAATGACATTATCAAAAAAACAAACGCGTTAAAAAACAACGTAACCAAATAACATTATACGTCTGGCTGTCTTTTCAACATCCGAAATTTTCGGCAATATTTGCGCATCACGGCATTTGTTCGCATTTTATTGTGTTTGACGTCAATCAACGGCTAATCTTATTATTATATGTATATATAATAATAAGATTAGCCGTATCTATATATATATATATATATATATATATGTATATATATATATATACATAGATATGTGGAACTTGATTTTGTTAATCAATTATGGAATGTAGCTGCTTCCATTTTTAAATACATGTATTGTTGTTTATGGGGTCAATGTAATAATCAAGCCAACGCGAACGTTTAATTTTTTATTTATTTAATATTATAATTTATATTGCACATAAATGTTTATCCTGGGTGGAAATCGAACCCACAATCTTCGGCGTGAAAGGCAAGTATCTACCAACCACGCCAACCGGTTCAGGTAGGCGTGGTATTCTTTGAAAATGTAGGTTTTCAAAAAATAACAATTCACTATTACAATGTTGTATAAAATTACAAAGTAAAATCGATTAATCCGATTGAATGGAGGGAACGCGAAGATTTATGATCGGTCGAAGGTCTTTGATTTAAAAACCTTTTGTGGTTCGCTTTTAAATGGAGTTTTTCACTTTCTTTCGTAACATATTCTTAAATGTAAATTATGTTTTGATTTTACCATTGACTGTATAGATTTATTTGGTTCAAGAAAGTATGATAAATGTATCAAAAATGACAGTGGAAACATTTGAAATCATACATCAAGTCACTTCCAGGCGAAATTATGATATCACTGGCGCTTCAATGACCTTTGGATTACGAAAAAATACGTAAAACAAGCGCCTTAGTTTGGAGTTATAGCAGTTCGAAGAGAAAAAATAAATTGAGGAAACAAAGTTTTGTATTACCATATACAAAGGTTTTGTTTGTGATTTTTCAATATTATCAATTGAACAAGGGTCTGAATGAAAGTATTTGTGTTTGTTTGTCTATATTTACGTATGTATAAAGAATTATTCTGTTAACGCCCGACTTCATGTGATTTTGTCGGTATTACCCCTATATGTTTTTATGAAACCGTAGGCGCGAAGGGAGTGCAGCCCCCACAGCACCGGAGGCAGTTTCAACAAATTTCGGGGTTGTAATCAATAGATGTGTTTGCTGTAATCTGTCAGGAACGGAGCATTGCCTAGCAACGGAAGTTGTACTAGGGGATTGAGGGTTGCTTATATTATAAACATTTGTACAAATCCTTGCCACCAAGTTAATTTCAGATGTAATCTTAAAAACAAACAAACATCATCTTTTAAATAAGACCTTCTAAATAAGATTTTTAAATACGATCTTCTAAATAGTACCAAGAGAAATATATATTCTCACAAATAAAGCCCCGCCAGTCACTAACTTGGAAATATTTTTGTATATTAATTTATTTAATTATTTTTATATTATTTTATTTTTATAAGGAAAACAAACAAAATAGTATTATATTAAATAAATCAATGAATTCTATGACATAGAACAAAGTTTCCACTAAAATATAGTACAGTAAATGGAACAGTACAGAGAAAAACATCAAACGTATTGTTTTATCATAGAAAATCTACAATACAATTTCATCAAATAATTTCAATTAAACATTAACGTTTAGATAAAATAACAAATGAACAGACAATAATGATAACAAAATAATAATACGACCGGAATTATATTTTTTTTTTTAGAAATTTGTATAAATAAACATATTCAATATTTCAATTCCTAATCCGTCAATAACTATAAATATAATAAAAAAATATATATTTCCCGTTAAAACTGTAGAAAACTTAAAGGCGCAGCTTATGAACTAATAAAAACAAAGTTTTTTTTCAAAAGGCCACTTCATGCATACAAACTTTGATAACTTTGCGAGTAATATCCACTGTTACTAAATACGATGGAAAACTTTGCAGGAAACTTTTTAAATATCTTTAAAGTCAAGTATTTACAAACTAACGACTTACACTTCACAAAGGTTGCATTAAGCAAGATCCTCACTAACGAGATGTAACTGTAAACGTTTCAGATGAACCGGTTTATACCAGTTAAGTATTATTGATTGCTTCGTTCGTTGCTTGTATGTATATATGTAGCTTATAATGCGGCACATGCCGACTCAATGTTCAATGCCTAGGGTCGGAAAAAAAAATAGTTTTGAGTTTATCTGGCAACAAATTTTCAGTAGCAGTTATGGTTGTCAGGCTACATTTCCATGCCTTGGACAGCACGTTAGGTAATTGTTCCTACGCCTGGAGTCATTCTGGTCGTGTCGGAGTTGCCTTTTTATTGGAGTGTACTTGTGTTTGCGATACACTTGCAATGTAAATCATCTATTCGCGCGCCTTGGGATTAAGAGTCGTATACCGGTGGCAACAGCATCACTCTCTCTTATGCCGTTATGCCCTCTCGACTCTATTTTCGATCTTATATTTATTATATACATATTTTTTTATGTTAAGATAGACGGACGGCCACCTGGTGTTAAGTCATCACCACCGCCCATAATAATAATAATATAATGTCCTCCAGATTTGAGATTTTGGCCACAGCGGCCAATCTCAAGAGAGATTAGCCAGCTACCTACGCAGGAGAAATTATAGTGCACAGGTGTGTGCGCAAACACAAGTGAACTCTCTATTCCCTAACTCTCATAATCCGATGGGACGGCAATCCAACACGACCGGAAAGAGTTCAGGCGCAGGACCAACGGCTTTACGTGCTTTCCGAAGCTCGGGAGTGTACACACTTCCATCTTTCAGACTCCGAGCTACTACTGAGAATTTTCTGAGAGAAAAACCCAATAACATTTTATTGACCCTACCTGGGAATTGAACCCAGAACCTCCAGGTCTGCGGCCATACATCAAGCCACTAGACCAACGAGGCAGTTACCGTCCATAGACATCAGCGATGTAAGAATTATTAACCATTCCTTACATTGCCAATGCGCTACCAACCTTCTGCTATGTCTCTTGTGCTTGTACTTACACTGGCTCAATCATCCTTCAAACGGGGCAGCAACAATACTGAGTATTGCTGTTTGGAGTTAGCATATCTGATGAGTAAGTGGTACCTACTCAGACGGGCTTGCACAAAGCCCTACCACCTAGTAAAATTTAAAATTACAAATATATTTTTTTAAATGACACTCCATATGTATTTCGCGATGTTTCTGTAGGGTGGTAGTGGTGGGTGGTGGTAGGTACCACCCACTCATCAGATATTCTATCGATAAACAGCAATATTTAGAATTGTATTCCGATTTGGTGGGTAACTTCACGCACAAGGGATATAAAGTCTTAGTTCCTAAGGTGGGTAGCGCATTGGCCAGTCGACTTACATATTTCACAAAAAAAAAACGAAGAAAATGCCGTCTTTTCAAATATATGAAACAAATTTATCAGACTGTCATAAATATATAAAAATATATCGATATATTATATGTGTTAATATATCGACATATATCGAAAATGCTTTTATTAAACAAATACATCATATAATTGTTGACTTACAAATGGTGGTCCCTCTCTACTAAATATTATTGAACGTTAGTTCCAATATATTATATTATATCACATTTGCATCCAACAACTTATAAAGCTGCAGCGTAAAAGACGAAGCCTTAGCGATGTGACATTTACGCCGTATAATTTTATATAATACTGAAAATGTTCCAATGAAATATGTATATAAGAATTTGTAACCTTTAGCCTTTAGTGCTGTTACGTGTTGACGGATTTGCCCAAATGGTTTCGTTATTCTCGCGGTAATCTGAATATTATCGGTAATACCGTTGCGGATAAAAAAAGAAAAGATTTTAAGCATAAAGTCACCACAGGGTAATATAAACGAGATGGATTACTCAATTATTTATTTTTATTTATAAAAAGCATGATCTTAAGAGATCGATACAAGCTATAGATATTAATACTGTTTGAAATATTAAATATTCCGTACTTTCTCAATATGCCACCAACTTGCATACAATTCAAATCGGAACACAACAATATTTCATTGCGTTTTTTACTACTTAGTCTTGTACTTGCTTATTAACTACAGTCAATTATCATTTTTTTTTCTTTACAGGAGATAAATAACTATCACATTTTTTGGCCAATTTTAGTTCATCATATCTTACTTTAAACAAAATTGTTTGTTTTTAGCCTTCAGCTACAGTAACAGCCTGTAAATGTCCCACTGCTGGGCTAAGGCCTCCTCTCCCTTTTTTTTTTTTTTTGAGAAGAAGGTTTGGAGCTTATTCCACCACGCTGCTCCAGTGCGGGTTGGTGGAATACACATGTGGCAGAATTTCAATGAAATTAGGCACATGCAGGTTTCCTCACGATGTTTTCCTTCACCGTAAAGCACGAGATGAATTATAATTACAAATTAAGCACATGAAAAGTCAGTGGTGCTTGCCCGGGCTTGAACCCACGATCATCGGTTAAGATTCACGCGTTTTTACCACTGGGCCATCTCGGCTATAGCCTTCAGCTATAATGATATAAATAATGTTTATAAATATGAATCTTACGTGTTTTTACAGTGGACATGGTTGCAATTGCGCTATTAGGTCTTAAATTAATAATTACTGTAAGCTTTCTTACGAAGTAGATTCCGAGTAATTAATTGTACTTGACAAGTAACTCGTTAACTCGCTCCGTCTTACGTAATTAAGTGTTTGTTTTTCTTCATAAATATTATTTTCTTATAAATATTGAAACGAAAGTTCCGTAGATGATGGCAAAGTAAATGTTTTTTTTTTTTTTTATTTCTACTTATAGAAAGGAAATATAAAGCAAGCCTTTTGTTAATTATTTGAAACAAATTGATTAAAAATAAAATTAAAAATAATGAAAGGAAATATTGAAATAAAACAAACTGTTTAATTAATTAAGAAAATCAAGGTGTTACTATTAATTGATTTCCAAGCATATTTATGTATTTTCCTGTTATTGACTTTTTAATTCCTGGAGAACGAGCCTTACAAAAAAATTGACAACTGAAAACTACTGATTTTCTTGCTGGTTCTCCTCAGAACAATAATATTCCAAGCCAGTGAAAGCCTTGCATTTATATTTGATCTTGAAATTTCTGGACGTCTTAAGGAAATTTCAAATATAGTACAACCAAGTTTCTCTCGCTTATCAGCGGGAAGTAGCTTTATTTTTAAGTTGAGCTAACTTTATTCATTAAAGAAATATTTATAAAAGTATTTCGTAGCAACAATTACAGACATTCAAACTGCCAATTTTTTTTTTATTTCTAAACAAATTAACATCAGTTTAAGCTTTTACATGAAAGTTTTCCTTCTTTTTTTATCTTTCCATAAGTACCATACCATTGATTCTATTCTATATAATTTTTATTGATTCTATATATCATTATAGATAACTACTAGTTACCTTTCAAATTGATTCTTATAAGACGCCTATTCATTAAATAAAATATTTAAATTTTTGTCTGTTTCAAGTACATATAATATCATTTTGACCGCGATATCCCAGTGGTTAGAACTCCTGCATCTTAATCGAATATTTTAGATTCAAACCGGGCAAGCTTCATGTGCTTAATTAGTGTTTATAATTCAACGGTGAAGGACTTCTGTATCGTTAGGAAACCTGCATTAACGGATATCTTGAATATAATATCTATCTTCGGTCTTGCGTTGAATATTGCTCGCACCTTTGGGATGGCTCCGCTAAGTACCTAATGGAGGCCTTGGACCGGTTGCAGCGACGTGCAGTACGCATTATTGGCGACGTAAAGGTCACAAACACCCTTGAACCTTTACAATTGCGTCGCGAGATAGCAGCACTGAGCGCTTTCTATCGTCTGTATCACGGCGAGTGCTCTGAGGAATTATTCTCTCTAATTCCTGCTTCCCCCTTCCTTCTTAAGTCCACGCGAGCTGGTTCTCGATGTCACCGCCTAACTGTGACATCAATTCCATCGCGCACAAAGAAATTAGGCAACTCCTTTCTTTGTCGCACTACCAAAGAATGGAATTCCTTACCAGCTCACGTGTTCCCCTCCTCTTACAACCCGGGTTCCTTCAAACGAGGCGTGAAGAGGCATCTTGCGGGCCGGCAAGGCGGGGACGGCTAGTACAGAACATTCTTCCCGACTGTACTGGCCGTCGTCGCGTTTGGACTCTACTACCACTTACCATCAGGTGGAGTAGAGTCATTTGCCATCCCGGACATATAAAAAAAAAAAATATATCTATCATATGTATGTATTCATTTAAGGAATCCAGCAGAGGGACAGTTACGGGCTCTTACTCCACTTTATATTCTGATCAATTAATGCCACTGCATCTTTTGTCAAATGAGACTAGGCAACTGTGAAGGAAATATTATAGTGCGCAAATGTAGGATCAGAATCCAACGGCTTTCGTGTCTACGCGATACGTGACTGCCAATTCAGTCTGCTAATTATGATCGTTATATGTGTAACTAAGACTCTACTCTAGACTTTTGAGTGACACGCTTAAATGTTTTTTATGCGGATAGAATGTCGGTTCCGACTAAGACTAAATGAATGTTATCCCCACTTTTGTGATATTGAGTAAGATATTATCTCTTAATGCAGCGATTTCAAGCCTTTTAAGATAGTCGAATGGACGGATCGCCAAAATATAGGGTTGCCAAAATCAGTTAAAATATAGTTTAAGCAACAGTAACAGCCAGTGATTGTCCCACTGCTGCGCTAATTGGTGAAATACACATGTTCTCACGATGTTTTATTTCACCGTCAAGCACGAGATGTGTGTATAATAACAAATTTAGCATGAAATTTCAGTGGTGCTTGCCCGGGTTTGAACCCACAATCATCGGTTAAGATTCACGCGTTCTTACCACTGGGCCATCTCGGCTTTTCAGTTTAAGTACTTTAATATATTTTTTGAATGACTTAAATTCAGTTGAGTTTTAGCGAGTAATAAAATTTCACGTGTATTCATAAAATGATAAAGTAGCATATTAATGTAGGAAACGAGATATGATTTAATTTTTTATAGTATGCTAGAAAAGTGTTATCTATGCTCAAGTGTTATCTGTTGAATGGAATACATAAGACACGAATTATATATATATATATATATATATATATATGTATATATAGTATTTATATATATATAGTATTTATATATATATATATATATATATATATATATATATAAATACTATCTAGCTACTGCCTGGCATTTAATACAACACCTATTTAATGTATGACTTACGCTAAAATATCCTCAATATTTTGTATATTTGTATAATAGTTCTCAAATATATACCAATAGTACAAAAAATATCTATTAAAAATACGTAAATGTGCTTTCAATATTTACTTAAGTTGAAGTCTATAATTTGAATGCAATATACCAAAATCCATCTTACGAGCATGTCTTTATTTATATACTTAATACATCATAAGGACGGTTTTTTTATTGATATTATATTTTTTACTGGTGGTAGGGCTTTGTGCAAGCTCGTCTGGGTACCACCCACTCATCAGATATTCTACCGCAAAACAGCAGTACTTGGTATTGTTGTGTTCCGGTTTGAAGGGTGAGTGAGCCAGTGTAATTACAGGCACAAAGGACATAAAATCTTAGTTCCCAAGGTTGGTGGCGCATTGGATATGTAAGCGATGGTTGACATTTCTTACAATGCCAATGTCTAAGGGCGTTGGTGACCACTTACCATCAGGTGGTCCATATGCTCGTCCGCCTTCCTATTCTATAAAAAAAAATACGGATATTATCCGATTTATATCCGATTTTTAGGATCTATGGCAACCTTGTTAGTAATAAAGTAGCTGTCAAATAAATCTTTTGAACGAGACCTTTCTTAGGCAGTCTCTTAAAACGACTATTGGTCAGATAAATTTGAAATGTATTGAATTATCACCCAATATTGTACTAAAAAGAAGTCAAGGTGTAGAAAAAATATTTATTACAAGGATTCTTATTACCCTAAATTCGAATATATGTTTCTTTAGCACACATACCAATGGATTGACGTGTAATTTTGCACAGAGATCGCTTATGAACCGAAGGATGCCTGAACTAAGCCGAGATGGTTAGAACGCGTGAATCTTAACCGGTGATCGTTGCTTCAAACCCGGGCAAGCACCACTGAATTTTCATGTTCTTAATTTGTGTTTATAATTCACCTCGTGCTTGACGGTGAGGGAAAACATCGTGAAACCTGCATGAGTCTAATTTCATCAAAATTCTGCGCCATGTGTATTCTACCAATCCGCATTGGAGCAGCGTGGTGGAATAAGCTCCAAACCGTCTTAAAAGGGAGAGGATGCCTTAGTCCAGAAAGTGGGACATTAACATGCTGTCACTGTTACTGTATTGTCTTGTCATTTGTGGAAACTCATTAGCTTGCCCTCGTAGTTATGCTTTACAATTTATTTAACGTTAAACCTTGAAATGTATTATATTCTATATGTTAATAGCTTTTACAAAAATAATTTTCATGAGGAGTTTTGAGTGCAGTAAATTATAAATATCGTAGTATAGATTTCCACTATATATGGGATCAGTAAAGCTGTTCATGTTTACTTGAATATACATATATACATATATGTATACAGTATACATATATGTATATGTAGTTAAAAGGACACTGTCTTTATCTTTGCGATTTATTGGTTAATATTATATACAACATAATTACTGTTAAGTTTTATTATCTTTGCTGTTTTTTTATATATCTCAGACGTGTTATTGGTGCCTTAGTTAAATTTTGTTTTTAAATTTACTCTATTTTCATGTGTGTATGTTTTTTTATTGCCAGGCAGCATCACAATCTTCAATAAAACGACGACATCTTTATTAACTCATAATATGTGTCAGTTATCTTCCTTGGTATTATTAATCTTCGTCTGATTCTAAATTACTCAGCTTACCTCAATTGGTGGTAAGGTTATGTGCAAGCCCGTCTGGGTAGGTACCACCCACACGTCATTATTATATTATATCGCTAAACAGCAATAGTTGTGGTTATATTTGATATAATAATTTTTTTTTGTGACTTAAGATATATTTTTACGTTGAATTAATCTCGTAAAATGACGTTTTTTGTTCGAGCTAATGTTGTTGTTATAAATATAAATCAAGTGTATGAAAGTTCAGACGTACTTGAGCAACGTATTCTAGATAGAGCTATCTCGGTTCTAAGCTAAATAATCTCTGTTCCTGGAATTACTATATGGCAAAGATCTATTTTGTACTACTGGTTGGCGAAAGAATTTTAAAAGAATTTTACGTGATATGTAACGTAAATTCTTTATATAATATGTATTGTATAAATATGTATATGAATAAACTGAAACGACTACACTTTTGAGACCAAGCGAAGTAGAATCGACGATGCTAGAAAACCGTCTTTGCGTTACGCTTAGGTTACATCTGCTTGATGAAGCGAAATAACTACAATCATAGAGATAAGAGTCAATAACAGCTTGGTTGCTCAAGTGTACCAATAGCTTTACAAAATATTTCAGTCGCGCTATCTTCCACATCGGCTAGTTGAGAAAGTGTGTTCAGCTATTCTGCTAGTACTCACTTCATTACTCACCCGTGAAATGTTGACAACCGACTTATGATGATATAATATTTTGAAGCGTGTATTCTTGAAATGCTATGATTATTATGGTCAATGTCGAATATTACTTTCTGAAATTTGGACACCGATTTCTGCTGTATTTCGAGTTTCTTCTTACAGAATAGTTCTACAGACCATAGACTATAGTCTTAGAATATTAATTTCTCCGTATCATAAACGTTAATTATCACTCCGACCTCAATTTTTACAATATGAGTGTGTTTTTTATGTAAATAATCTTTATTGTATTGTTTTGTGTATTAATAATAATCATTACTATTGAACAGTGTTGTTTTTATTTAAATCACACATTAGGATGATATTTTACACACCTACACGTTATAAAATTATATAACATCTATCACATAACTAACATTCATTTACAAATAAATGACTTTGTCTAACCTTTGGGCCCAATGCTCCGATTCGAAGGTATAGTGAAAGAGAAATTAAAAAAGAGTAATGGCTTTTATGTGACCTTATTATCTTTGTATTTATGTTTCGTAAACATTTTTATAAATGCTAAGGGAAACTTTTGCGCGCAATATATCATTGACTCCATTAGATAATTCCTTGTAAATGTCTACTCGAGTGTAAACGACATTCGTAACTATATATATTTGATGGTTAAATGTTTTTCGTTTGCAATTTTGCGCGCATACGATGGGAGGGCGATCCGTTCTGTTAGCTTGATGTGTTTTTAGAGACAGGAGTGAGATTTTATTAAATCAAAAAATATTACGTAACAATAAATATATGTATTATTTGAGTTATAGTTATTTTTTTATTATTAGTTATTTCAAATAGGTAGAGTGAACTGGTCAATTGGCTACCTGATGGTACCGTCGGGTACGATATACCTACGATGTTATCCAGTGTACATGCACTAGGGACATAACATTGGCAATTGTTGCACAAAGTTAGGTAAATAGTATGTCACTGTAGGTTTTTTAGGCTGGTCTTATATCATTAGCTCACTTTTTGCATAGTGTTTGTCCATATCCATGAGTCATCACGTGTTATAATTCACAAACCAATAGAAGCCTCCTCAGAGCATTGAATGAACTAAGCAGCACAAATTGCTTAAAAAGGATAATAAAAAAAAGCGATGTTGTCAATTTTCGAATTCTTTTCGCGTAATACATTTGATTTCCGCGAAAAAACTCATCAAATATTTACAAAACTTTTCAGGAAGCTCAAAAGATTTTAGGATTACAGAAATTTGAATATTTTTTCATCCGTGTTCATTTTCTTTTATTCCAAATATGCTCGATTAAACTTGAGAAAGGAAATTGTAGATTTTAAGTTGTTTTATAAGACAAAGTTTGAAATTCACCGCCACAATAATACAATTTCGCAATTTAGCAGCCGCGTGGAAAATCTGAGTTTATTGTCTCTGCCTAATGGCTTTGCAAAGTCAAGACTTGAAAGTTCTTTTTATATTATGTAACTGTGACTCCAATGACCTACTATTTCGTTAAAAAACCTAATTTTTTTTATATAAATTTATTAATGCAAAAGTTAATTGTAGATGTTAAAACAAATTAATATAGACTTAAGCCTTATAACTCTTAATAGACAGTATTTAGTCCAATACTTCAGTTTGAATTTAAAATTCGAATGGAACAGTTTCGAATTGAAAATGTATATTATCAAATTAATCTATTAAATAGGTTTTCATTCATAATTTAACTGTACGATAAAAATTACCTTATGAGCAGTTCTACAGCAATATCGTCATCTATTTTAAATTTCTATTAAAATCTATCCTGTGGCATTGTGTTACCAACATGCGAATTTAGCGAACAAGTTATCACAAGGAAACCTACGTCTTGAAAAATGCTGCAACATATGCACCACCGAGCATTGAACCAGCATGATGAATTGAGCTCCGAACCTCTCAATCAAGAGAAGTGTGTGCAGGATGTTCCAGTCTAACCACGGGATCTACAAATTAAGTATAGCATGTATACAACACTATTATGATAGTTCAACCCCAGAAAATATAATCTAGAATCTTCTATGAAATTTCACGCTAACGAGGTTTCAAAGAGTAGGAAAAAAATATTACATTCTTTATAATTTTTCTGGCATCATTATTACTTGCCACGAAAACCATATCATTAGTTATTTCATTTCAGGGTCGAAAAATGAGTTATAATGAATTATGCGCAACATTTCATATATGAACAAATACATAAAATTGAAATATCTGTCTGTTGTAATTAGTTAATATACAATTTACCAAAACCATAACAAACTTATTTTCAATGGTCATTGATTTATTTTTTAAGGAATAATCTTCGAGACAGGTTATAAATAACACTTATGTAAAAAAATTATTAGGTACATACCGTTTAGTATTTATTTCAACAAAATCGGTCAAGTCTCTCAAAAGTTCTAACTACAGAACGTTTTGCAATATTTGTGTACTATACGGCGATAGCTGCTTGGTGTTGACAATAGTTTTTTAATTTTAATTTACGAATCGAATTTAATTATTGTTTTATAGATTATAAATATAGTATTAATATATACAATCTAAAATCATAAATGAATGACTCTCGATTTTGTTTTAATGAAACATTAAGTTTGTATAGGTGTATATTTTCATTCGATAGCATGTTTTATCTTACAAGTACATTACAAGGCTAGAGAACTTGAAAAAGCGTCCAGCATCGCAGTGAGATTTAAAAATTGCCTTAGTTAGGTCGTTTACTGAGAAGGATATAAGAAAGAATTAGTAAAAAAGTATAGTTCACGCTATAACCGTAACACGAGCCAGGCATATTTATATGTATTATTCAAAAGTAATACGGGAAAACCGTGGGGCACAGTTAATGTATAAATAATTATTTATAAAGCTACGTCATTTGTTGTGTAATAAGTAAAGGCATTATATTTCATTGTAAATTATATTTTATTGCGGTAACAATTTGTACAGTAACAACTTTTAATTTTTATTTGTATTTAATGTAAATATATTTCATTGTATTGTTGGTGGATACACATGAAGTAGAATTTTATTCGACACGTGAATAAAATAATAACCTAAATTATAAATAAAAAAAATTAAGCAAACAAACACTCTTTTCACGTTTTTTTTTTCAGTACCGCAATTTAGCATGTTCTATTCGCTGAAACCTTTTGGCACCGATTTTCTTGATTTAAATCTACTTCTGCTATCATTATACGTATCACTAGCTTTTTTCTTAACTTGAAAATAAAAATAGTATATTTATTTAGTAAATAATTACTTGAAAGAAACATTCTTAAAAATCTGAATTGTTTTGCTAAAAATCTACGATTATAATTTCACATAGTTATTAACTAACAAAATCCAGACTAGCAAACAGATGTTCATTGACTGTACTGTAAAGTTCGGCTGGAGCAGCACACAGTAGTAGTTTTATTATCATTAGTACTATTAATATTCGTTTATTATTATTTTTGTTACATAAGCCACTTTTTGTAATTGAGTCTATATTTCTTCAATGAATGAAAATGTAGTATAGAAGAAATACATGTGTATTTTAAGATAATGTAATCTTAGTCGAATTTCCGTCACTGTTGCTAATCGTAAGTAATGAGTAACGGAAGAGTTATTATAGTACACATGTCAGCGTAAGCACAGATGCTTTGCGTATTCTCTTTCTCTCTTATATGCTACTGCGTCGAAATTCCGAGCAAAGAATTCACACAAATTATCAACAAATTCACATGCTTTCCGAGACATAGAACTGTAGCATAGTTAACCTTGGGATTGTTTTTGAGAAAACTCAGTAATTTTATCTAAGTTTAAAGTACATAGTTATGTATCTGCAACTTTAAAATATAGTAATGGATCAACGAGAAAGTATGCTGAGCCTATTTTAAACGTAAAAGTTGTAAAAGTTACTTTTTAATATTATATGACGTTATAATATCGAAAATGATTCCATTGTAAAAAATCGTTGAATTGAAACGAGGTACCCATTGTTCTATGTTCAAATTAAAAGGGCAGAAAGCACAAAGGTTTTACATTTTTTTATGTTAGAATAAGGTTAAAAAAAATCATTTAATACCTAAGAGCTTGCACCTTGAATGACCTTTGGCACCGTATGAGTATGGATCTTCTCAACGAGTCAAATGTCGTTTTCCATATCTGGGCTTAAGGTACGAATAATTATATTTATATATCAACCGTATTAAGAGTTCGTTTCTCATCAACCAATAAAAATAATTCATTAAATAAAACATGTCGTTGTGTGAGCCACACACACACAATCCAAAATGTAATGTAACGGTCGCGAGTTGTATTTAGTAGTCGAGTTCACTTTTTAATTATTTCTGATATGAAACTTTATTCGACGTCATTCTAAAGATAGCAAGAAATTATAGTCACTGGTCTTGGAATGAGACGTTTTCGTCTAGTGACTTTACTTATCTGTGAAATTGTTGATTTAATAGTGAAATTGGAACATTTGTATGCAAAATACTTTTCTACCTTTGCTAATTTGAAAAATGCTTACGAAATTTATTATTTTAGTCAGCTTTTTTGCATATGATATGCAAATCATAATGTAGGTACCTCACTGGTTTTTGAAATAAAATTAATAAAGGGTAGTTGATTTTAACGTTTTGCATTGTACATTAACAGCCTGTGATTGTCCCATTCCAGCAATCTAAAGCCTTCTCTCCTTTTTTTTGAGGAGAAGGTTTAGATCTTATTCTAACTCGCTGCTTCAATGCGGGTCGGTGGAATGCACCAGGTTTCCTCGCGATGTTTTCCTTTACCGCCAAGCATGAAATGAATTATAAATATAAATTACGTACATGAAAATTCAGTGGTACTTGCCCGGGTTTGAACCCACAATCATCGGCTAAGATTCACGCTTTCTTACCACCAGGGCATAATATATAATTCACTTTATTTTCCTTTAATTCATATAGATTCATACGTTCTAGCCACTAGGCTTCGGCTTCGGTTTTGCGTTGAGTGAATTTAATTTAAAAATAAGTTTTATTCATTTATATGGCAACCCTAACTTTCATATTTTGATCAATATATTTTTTAAACAAGTACTTTTTTTTATTTAGCAACTTCCAGGATAGAACACACTATAGAATCTTGTTTTACAATGAAGAGTTGATCAATGGACGTTCAAGAATAGTTCGGCTATTTTAGTAATTCCAAAACGAAACTTGCTTGGGCTTTAGATAGTTTTAGTTTTTTTTTAAATATTTTCATTGAATTGAATTGCTCTTATTTGACTCAATTGCTCGCAGCTTATATAAAAAAAATAAACAAGTAAATTAATGAATGGTCATCATTCATATTAGTTTGACAAAGTTATAATCACCGCCTAACTGTAATATCAGTTCCATCGCGCACGAAGAAATTTGGCAACTCTTTTCTTTGTCGCACTACAAAAAATGGAATTCTTTACCAGCACACGTATTCCCCTCCTCTTACAACCTGGGTTCCTTCAAACGAGTATCGAGTATCTTGCGGGCCGGCAAGGTGGGGGCGGACAGTGCAGAACATTCTTCCCGACTGTACTGGCCGTCGTCGCATTTGGACTCCACTACCACTTACCATCAAGTAGAGTGGAGTCATTTGCTTTCCCGGTTTATATATAAAAAAATATAATAATCACATTGTAATGTGAGATAGGCATTGGCGATGTAGGAAATATTAACAATTCCGTACATCATCAACGCGCTACCAACCTAGGGAACTAAAATGGCTCACCCTTCAAACCATAGCACATCAATACTAAATATTGCTATTTGTACAGTAGAGAAAAATTACATAATATAATCTGTAAAATTTATGTACAACCCCACTAAAAACCAGCGTTACTTACAAAAATGGTTAAAGGTGCTAAAACCAGTAGTACAACGTATTTTATATAAATATAATCATCATTTATAAACGAGTTTGAATTCATAAAACAAATAAATATTCTCAAGGGAATTTCAATTTTAAATGCACGATCTCTTACGTTACTCATGTGTATTGGGAGTTTAATTGGCCTTGGGAGTTGGACGTTGGCAGAATATCTTGGATGATATTCCCCAAAGGATGACCAAGTTTTGTTTTAACATAAATTTAAATTTGATTTGTTAATAGTTCTGACTGGGCTGTCTGTAATTTGGAATTTGAATCGATTTTTAAGCTCAATGCTGGATATTTGATATAACTTTGATTGAAGCATAAAAAATATTTATCAAAAAATAAATTTGACATTAATTTAATTTTGAAAATCCTTCAAAAATTATTGCTGCCAGGTATATCATAAAAATTACCACAAAAAATCCTTGCTGTTATAATAAAGAGCGTTTCTGTCGTGATAATATTTCGTGTTAGTATAAAATATTGAGACTGTTTTAATATTTTCGTTGTAGCAAGTTATAATAGTTGTTTTTAATTAAATTAACTAAATTATTGCACGTTACCTATTTGATTTTGAGGAGTTCCCAGGTATATCTTCGGAATCTATCGTCTTACACCTATAAGATTTTAATCAGATTTTGAATCTGCAGTGGAGCCAATAGAAAAATAAATATTGAAATCGGTTATAAGCAAAGAAATTATACGCGGACACATAAAAATATTTAGAACTTTTTCCGTCGTTGTCAGTTAAAAAATCATGATAACGAGCAAGTGTTACTCGTTATTAAATTATGAAAATTTTACATAGCAATATTAAAAAAAAACTGAGTACAACTGATGCTTTCTATTTTGATGTTAAGGAGCTGGTTAAATCAACACTGGTCCAGTGCTGGATTAACAATTGGTGTATAATATACTATCTATTTCTATATTCCCACGGAATTACTCGCGTATAGCTTAAATAAATCAATAAGAGCAGACTTATAATATTTCAGTGTATACAACATTTTTAGTTTTACTTTCGTGGGATATTAATATTTATTGGTTTTCGCGGTACCCGGATCTAGACAGGGCAACATACAATTGGCCATGAAAAAACAGCATCATTCAGCATAATGTCTTATGTCCCTATGCTTTATTTATTGTGGCTGCAAACGATACCTTCACAGGAAATTGTGTCATCTTAAAACTGAAAGGTTAATCTGTGCATTTAAAAAATAAATACTTATTATCAAGTAACCGTCTAAGTGTAAATTTGACAAAAAAAAACAATAAATTATGATACGATGAGATATCGCAAAAACATATAAAAAAGCAGTTTGCTGAACACAACCGTTCTTTAGGGAGCCGACCACGGGCCTGGGTCGCGCGGCATGCTACCTCGCAGAGCTAGTGACCGACCTCCCTACCCCGCACATATGAAGGCCCGCCGTGTACTTTATTATTATTTTGCTACGGAATTACTTTAACTCTCCTAAGATATTCATATATATTCATTGAAATCAAATTATGTAAGGACATTTTTTTTTCAAAATTAAATAATTGTTTTGAATAGCATATTTATTAAGATACGAATTAATACTATGTTTATGAAAACGACTTCGCAAATAACACATTACTTTCGAATAATTCTGTTATACATGATTGTTGCGTAACTTCAACCGTTTACGCAGCACACGCAAGTCAAGCTCTCAAAGCGTGTTAATTTTCCCGTTTTTACAACATGTTTTATTAATACTCCGCTCTTATTGGTTGTAGCGTGATGTTATATAGTCTAAAGCCTTTTTAGATAAGTTGGCTATAAAACACAAATAGAATTTTTCAATTCGAACCAATAGTTCCTGAGATTAGCAGAATCAAACAAACAAACTCTTCACCTTTTTATATATTAGTATTTATTAGATATAGATTATAAATACAAATAAACGGGTAATAACTCAGAAGTACTAGCTCGGGTTTGAACTTGTGATCTTCGCAATATATACACTTAGCACTCTACTCTTATAATTAAATCAGAATTAATAAATAATATTCTTAAATATTGTTTATTATTAATTACATTAGTCTTAAATAAGTACAAATAAAAATTAAAAATAGTTGTACAAATCGTGACCGCGTCGAATGGTTGTAATAGGCATGACGACTGATTGTGAAATAACCTTCTATAATAAAGGCACACGTCTACTATTACTGAAAATAAATTTGTTTCAGTAATAAACTAAATGGTTAAGCAAATAATTGCATTTTCATTTACCTATTATGAATTTCGCTCGAAAACACCCGCTGGTGTCGACGAAGAAGGGCAGAAAATATTGCGTATTTCCTAAGTTTAAAAATGAATCCCAAAGTTTACAAGTGGTGTGCGTCTCTCTGTGTAAAAATACATTTAAATCCAATTCAGATCGAAGAACAATCTACAGAAGCAGAACGACTATATATAAGTAAGCAACGAAAGATGATGGTTCTTGTAGAATGTGAAAAGCAATTAAAAGAAAGTATGGTTACAGAACATTTTGAAGAAATTGCAAATTGAGGCAGAGATTCATAAAGATTTATTATATATTTATGATATATTTAGAGTTATAGAAGTATTCGTAAATATGTAAATTCACAAATTCAGTACTAGTGGAGCTAAATGAAATATTGTCTTAAAGTTCTTACTGGTAAAAATATTAGGGCTCTTTATATGCGAGTAATACTATATAGCTAACAGAAGAAAACCTATGATAACACTAAAGATAAATAAAAATGTACTTACAACGAAGTTTTCACATTTCGAAATTCAGATGGGCTGGGTCTTTACTTGATGAAAGAAACTCTCCTAACATCAACAAAGCCTGGGCCAACTAGAGGAATTTGCCTTAACAAAACCTTGTTCCATCATTGATAGATCTTGGATGTTTTATTTTCTTCACAAAAACGCGAATAATCAACGGTTCAACCAATTAAATGATGCAAAATAATTTTGAAACACATAAACACAACAACTGTTCAAGAGAAACGGTTATAGATACAGAGGTGTGACGTTATTCGCTCTGATTGGTGTTTCAAATAAAATGGCCGATTGCAGTATTTTATTCTTTTATTTTATTAAAAATCTTATTAATCTCAATGTGTATGTTAAAATGGGATAATTTTTTAGAATCCTTTTAAAATAGTTTCTTCTCTAAAATCATTTATTTTTTAATTCTTTAATACTGTCATCATGCCTATTATAGGTTTATTTGTAAATAACAACATAGGAATATTTTAAATTACAACATAAGATATTACTAAATAAAACATAATAATAAATGAATTTAGTTATTTATTGCAAAATAAATTGATATTTTTATTAAACTAAAATTTCTTTGAAATAATTTACAGCATATTATAAAACTCTAAACAGCTAACTCTTTATTTAAAGTCAAACCTATATCTATTATTATAAATGAGGAAATATTTTCTTGTAATTTCTGAAAAAACTACTAAACTAATATACAAAAAACTTATACTGGAAGGTTTTAGTCTATAATATTACTGTATAAATAACTACGCTTCGCAATTTCACCAATAAAATAAAACCATATCATACAAAGAGGTAAAACAAAAGGTATGCAAACATTGTTTGAAAACACCATTAATATTGTTATTCACAACCAAATTGACTATGCGTAACAAAACAAACCCTTTTCGAAACCCGAACTAAGAAGACAATATTTAGGCAAACTTAATTGCCCTTAAAGCAACCATATATAACATCTTAGATACGAAATTAACTAAAACTTTGAAACTTAAATTAGTGTGAAAATTGACTTGTAAGCGCGAACTAGCTGAATACATAATTATTACCATTATTAAAAGTGACTTCTTTAAATCATTTTTATCTATGTCATATTATGTGGTAATTACACTGGTGTTAGGGCTTTGTGCAAGCTCGTCTAGGTAGGTACCACCCATTCATCAGATATTCTACCGCAAAACAGCAGTACTTGGTATTGTTGTGTTCCGGTTCGAAGGATGAGTGAGCCAGTGTAATTACAGGCACAAGGGACATAACATCTTAGTTACCAAGGTTGGTGGCGTGTTGGCGATGTAAACGATGGTTAACATTTCTTACAATGCTAATGGCTATGGGCGTTGGTGACCATTTACCATCAAGTGGCCCATAATATTGTAGTGTTGTTTTTGCGATAGTTCTGCTTTGAGTGGTCATACGATAATCTGGATTACATTTTTGCAACTTTTACGCTTACGCTCGTGACATTATGGTCTTATCGTTACGATACCTTTTCATCTATCGTTGATCGCCCTCGAAATACCGAACGAGAACGTAAAAAATTAAGTGCTTTTAATTTTCATTCTGCTGTTTCCTTTCTCATGACATACATCATTACGGATTATAAGAGTGTGGGAATAATGAACACTGCCGTGCCTTGCTGACGTGGCCAAAATAAATCAAGTCATCATCATTATCATCTACAGGCAGAGATAGCCCTCTAATTGGTGACCAATTTTACTCGTACATGCTTAAAAACTGCTTAAAATCTTTACAATAGAAACGTTTTAACTTTGTTACATCATAGATCTTCTACTCACTTTGCGATTGCCGATAAAGTACCAAAAGTGTCCAAGTATAAGACTCATATTTAAACCAGCACAAAAGTTGACTAATGTTCCGATAAAGTGCATGATAAATGGTGGTTCTGTATGAATAGCTTTTACCTTTGAAATGGATTCAAGATAGCGTTGCTTGGTGTCAATAACCTTACCCAAGTTTTCAAGCGTTTAACCTTCGGTATAGTGATAGGAGTGAGTAAAATTAAAGGACGAAGTATCTATATATAGGTCGATGTCTTGTCATTTTCTCATCGGCAAACTGTTCCAATAAGTATGTGAACAATACCAAAATAGAGATTTTCTTACAGGGACATATTAATAATATATTTTTTTTATTTGGTTTTTCAAAAATGTGTACACTGATTAAAATAATGTAATATAACAAATGTAAATACTAATTCTATGTGTCACAATTACTTACACCATAAGACCACATCATGCACAATAAGAAAACAAACAAACATTTTTTTTATATAGAATAGGTAGGCGGACGACCAAAAGAAACCTGATGGTAAGTCATCACCAACGCCAATAGATAATGGCATTGTAAGAAATGTTAACTATCGCTTGCATTGACAATGCGCCACCAACCTTGGGAACTAAGATGTTATGTCCCTTTTGCCTGTAATTACACTGGCTCATTCATCCTTCAAACCGGAACACAGCAATACCAAGTACTGCTGTTTTGTGGTAGAATATCTGATGAATGGCTGGTACCTACCCAGACGAGCTTGCACCTGCCACCAGTAAACATTAACTTGATATTTAAAATTCTTATATTTTAATCTATTATACAATTTATACAATAAAAAAAATTATAATAAAATAAAAGCAGAGATGGCCCAGTGGTTAAAACGCGAATCTTAAACGATTTATGCATTCTAGTCTATACATCATTGTATTTTATTATATAATTATATTTTATTATATATATTATTATACATCAAATGTAAAAAAAAAACTTGATATAATTAAAATGCTGTTAGGGAACTTGTTTTATGAAACAGAACGAATTGTTTATAGATTTGTTTACACGAAACCTTATCAAGTAATGTAATCCTCGATAATAAAGATTTATTATTTGTTTTGTCATCAATGCGAGTTGATGGAATACACATGTGGCAGAATTTCAGTTAAATTCGACACATGAAGTTTTCTTCACGATGTTTTCCTTCACCGTAAAGCACGAGATAAATTATATTCACAAATTAAGCACATGAAAATTTAGTGGTACTTGCCCGGGTTTGAACTCACGATCATCTGTTAAAATTCACGCTTTTTTACCACCGGGCTATAATATATAATGCACTTTATCTTCATTTAATTATAATTACTTACTTTATGTCATGCAATCAATATGTAGTTAACGTAGTCTGATATATTATTGTTGAATGAATGCTTTTTGGAATAGTAGCAAATTCTAGAATTAATAGTTCTTATATATATACGTTTATATACAGGAAACTCAACTACCAGAAAATTTTAATATCAACCTCATATATGTCACAGTCAAGAATTTGCTTCTAATTAAATTAGATGTAAAATAATTTTTTTTTTTCTTGATTAAAAGTAATAAAATTAAGTATTTTGGGCCAAAGAAATGCCTAAAACCCCTGAAGGTAAATAGTCACTGTTATCACTAAAACTTAAACAGAAAAAAAAACACTCATTTAAATCTCAAAAAAGTTTTTACAATGTTGCGCGTCGTTTGTTTTATAAACACAGATTAAAAAAATCTCCCTTGTTCAACCAAATGGTTCTTAAATTGACTTGCCTAAAAACGAAAACAGATTAAAATTTATTTTTTACTTAACTTTATAACACTGAATTTCTTGCCGGATCTTATTAGAACCTTACTTACTTTCGGAAGCCGTGATAGCTTTACATTTAATCTTGTAAAATAACGATTCAAAAGTATAGTGTCTGATAGAGTCTATTAGATTTTGACACGCTCTCAGAATTTGATGGGACGGCAAGCCACGCCAGACGCCCTTTAAACCGGAATACAACAATACTAAGTATTGCTATTTGGTGCAATATGTGAGTGGTGGAGAGTGAGACCTAGGTCTCACTCTCCACCACTGCAAAAAAGCTGCAAGCCCGTCTAGACGGGCTTGCAGCTTTTCCACTCATTCGAACTTATTTAAATCACAATAATATATTTTATATTTCATGTGCCTGATATTGTTTTATTCAAAAAGTTTTAATAAGCCTTACCGTCAGATAATATTATTTCAGGTTTAAATCCAACACAATAATTAAGTTTCAAGCCAAGTTTAAACTAATTGTTTGTTTTCTTAACACATACACTTTAACCGTTCGTTATTAATCGTTCACATGGGAAACTAGTCACGTTAAATCCTTTAAAGACAAAGTAGATTAAAGTTTATTAGAAATTACGTTTGTTTGACTTTTGAATTAAGAATTCATTTAATTTTGTTTTTATTTCTTTTTCATTTCTCTATCGACTGTATAATTTATTCTTTCTGTCATATAGTTGTTATATTTTAATTTTAGAAGAAAGCTTAATAAAAAAAAAATACTTTTAATGAAATTATTATAAAAAACCTATCACTATCACACTATCCATCTCGGCTCTGCTCGTGAATATTTAACAATTTAATAAACATAATATTTTTTATATTTTCTCAAATATTTGTGTTAAGAGGTTCAACTTCGCACACAGTTGTGCATTAAGATCTGAAGTGGTGATTGTGGCTTCAAATTCGAGCAAGTACCACGAAGTTTTCTCGCGCTTATATTTCATCTCTCTGCGAGTCCTTGAGGAGGACAGGCATTTGCCGTTTTTGTACGCCTGACAAGTGTATGCAAATTCATGATCGCTTGAATAGCTAAGATGTTTTCACATGCTGCTAACAAACACCATGACTTTTTTTTTATGTGCGCCGGGATGGCAAATGACTCTACTCCACCTGATGGTAAGTGGTAGTTGAGTCCAAACGCGACGACGGCCAGTACGTTCAACGTTAATGTTCTGTACTAGCCGTCCCCGCCTTGCCGTCCCGCAAGATGCCTCTTCACGCCTCGTTTGAAGGAACCCGGGTTGTAAGAGGAGGGGAACACGTGAGCTGGTAAGGAATTCCATTTTTTGGTAGTGCGACATAGAAAAGAGTTGCCAAATTTCTTTGTGCGCGATGGAATTGATGTCACAGTTAGACGGTGACATCGAGAACCAGCTCGCGTGGACTTAAGAAGGAAGGGGGAAGCAGGAATTAGAAAGAACAATTCCTCAGAGCACTCGCCGTGATACAGACGATAGAAAGCGCTCAGTGCTGCTATCTCGCGACGCAATTGTAAAGGTTCAAGGGTGTTTGTGACCTTTACGTCGCCAATAATGCGTACTGCACGTCGCTGCAACCGGTCCAAGGCCTCCAGTAGGTAGGTTTCGCATTTATATTAGCTAGGTTAGACATCGTGACGTATACAGTTATTATCTTAGCTGGCCCTCGATACTGAGCATCGATACCTTTTTGACATAAAAATATCCATTACCGAAGTAAATATTTTATCTCAGGGAAATCCCTTTGTAATGTCAATAGTGTGTACTTTTTTTTTATTTTCTTATTTAATTTAGGGACTTATACACAGGCACGTTAGGCCCAATGTCCCTTCTACATTTTTATAATATTACTTATTATTAATTGCGATTAGATAAAATTCAGCAGCAGATTCCGATATACGATCTGATAGAATGTTCTGAACTAATCCAACATCGAACAAACATACTTTTAAATTATTCAAGGGTAACTTTCTCTGATTCTGTGTCTTGACACATTCCATCAACAAGTGATACAGCCTAGTGTGTACTTGGTTGTCAATATCCAATTATGTACAGTCAGAAACAATATGTTTACACATAAAGGAGTATACGTGCCTATTGATATAACTTGTGTTGAATCGAAGATTGAGTTTGATACGGGTTACGGAAACATACTAACTGTATCTAAATACATACATTGTAAATATATATAACTTAGAAATGGTATTACTAGGCAATTATTTATTTGATTACCCAACAGCTACATACGTGTACAGGTTATTATATTACATACAATAATTTATAGTTAATAAATATATATTGTTTTTAATTAAAGTCTCGTAAAGCCAGTGCAGCCGCTGAAGCTGCTCAAATACTCAAGCGCCGCAAATATTCACTTTTACCCAACGGATACGAATTTGCGGGGCTGGGTTTTGAAACACTGGGTCCATGGTCGTCCGATACAAAAAAAAAAATCATAAAATACCTTTCTAAGAAACTGGTCCACACTTCTGGTGACCCAAGAGTTGGTTCTTATTTAGACCAAAGGCTGAGGTTAGCGGTGCAGAGAGGCAATAGTGCCAGCGTCTTGGGTACAAGGCCATAGGAAAATCTTTTAGACGGCGTGTTTTTGCTTTAAATTTGTAACGTGTATTTTGTTCTTTTTATTTTAATTTTGTATTTTATAAAAATGCCTGTTACTGCTAATATTATTTTATATTCTTCCTATTTATAAAAAAATTAAAACTGATAAAATATGTGGAATATTGTATTACAATCCAGAAAACAGTACGTGCGAATGTTCATGTGATTTTGTCTGGGTATTATTTATCTTAACGATAAGGCCTTAGTTAATACCTTACATAATTTTATTTAAAAATATTTTTTTACGATATTTTCCTTTTATACCGGATACTGGGTGGCTGGTTTCCTTATTAAAATTAATGAAATCATATTTTTTCTTTAATATTATTTGTTAAGTCATCGGACCACCGCCTTACCTATTATCAGAATTATTATAATATAAAAATGATTATATTGTAATGATAAAAACGATCTGGATTATAGAGTAAGTTTTATTAGACTTTTATACTGTATTATTTATAAGCTTATAACGACAAGTTAACGACTCCACATAGTTAATAAATCCTTTGAATGTATACATTACTAATAAAATTGCACAAATATTTTTTACCTTTACCGATTAATAAATTTAAAGGTGAATGTGAATGTGTGTGAATTTTAACCGATGATCGTGGGTTCGAGCTCGGGCAAGCGCTATTGAATTTTTATGTGCTTATTTTGTGTTTATAATTCATCTCGTGCTTGACGGTGAAGGAAAACATCATGAGGAAACCTGCATGTGTCAAATTTCACTAAAATTCCGTCACATGTGTATCCACAAACCCGCATTGAAGTAGCGTAGTGGAATAAGCTCCAAACCGTCTCCTCAAAAAAAAATAGAGGAGGCCTTAGCCCAGCAGTGGGACATTCATAGGCTGTTACTGTACTGTTACTGTTGTATAAGGAACAAAATAAAGCTTTGACCATGTTAATGCTATTTATATTCTATTCTTTGTTCACCTATGTAAGTGATAACTAAGTAATCGATTACATGATTTATTTTGGGTGGTTTAATTAACTCCCAGGTGACGTAACATATCTTAATCATATATATGTACCGAGTAAATAGAACGGCCGTTTTATAATACTGTTAGCCACAGGGGACTTTGTTGAATTGGGTAGTGAGCAACGCACTATAAAGTATATATAAAAGAATAATTGTTTTTGAATATTTTAGCATTAATACAAATAAATAAAATTGAGATGTCTGTCTGTGAATTCAAATTAACTGCCTCATTTTAAGTTATTATGGCTATTTGCGAGTTACCAACATCAAAATCACTTTTTTATCTTTTAATTCACTTCACTTTTGAACACTACCACTGTAATAGGCAATAGGCATTATTTACGTTAAAATGGCAGAAATAAAAATATTATTTACGAATAATTTTAAAACTATCCTAAACTTATCTCAATATCATTCTCAGACAGTTAGAAATACTCTCAATTTTTATATACTTTTAAGACCCTCATTCTATGCAAGTTTGCCACATCATTCATATAAAAAACAACTTATTTGACAGATGTTAATTCCAGTCAAGTATTCAAAAAACTAAACTCCTCTGTAGTCAAAAAACTAGAGAATGGTGAATAAAGGCCATGAAGTGAATGAACCATTCAGACTTCGTTTTTATAACCATGTTACTAGGGTCACGACCCGCTACCATATGTCTAACACTGATATAACGACATTAATTTATGTAACTACTAAATTTCTGAACGGATTTCTTTTATAGAATCGTAGTTTCGATTACAAATCACAGACTTTTAAATTATAAGAAAATCAAATTCTTAACGGTAAGTGACTCTTATTCATTGACATTAATGAGGGTGGAGATGAAATGGCTTAATAGTAGTACTTGTGAGTCACGTGTATTATTCGTGATTTATCTCGTGAGTCGAAAAAAGTGGTTTCAGAAACAAGAATTGCTGATTTCTCATCGTGATCCGTTCTCTTATATATTATATATATAAGATAACGTGACGCGCTTTCGCTAGTGAAATTAAAAAGTCAACATCTAAATTCTCAACCATTTTTATTAACACGTGCGAACTAAGTAACAGCAAAACATTGAGGTGCACCGTACACGGCACCGTACTACGATCCGACGCCGCGCCGTCTCCCGGCAGATCGTCGTGCCGTTACACGGTGGCCGCACCGTAGACATGGGTCACGCCCTAAGCTCCAAGCTTTCCCTTCAAGCAGACTTTGTTTTCCAGTGGGACAGTTTAATGCTTTTATTATTGTATATCAATTGATAGCGCTTCAATTTATTATTTTACCTTATCAATATTATTAATGCGAATATTATTGTGTATGGATGTTTTTTCGATAGTGGCGAAGTAGAAGTAATAACAGAAAAGTTATGCCGTTCGCTGTCACGGCGTACGAGTTGGTCTTACCTCCAAGAAGTTTGAATATGATGAATAAACGTTATGTCAATGTCTTAAGTGCCTAAAAATAGTCAGTTAATTGGAGTTATTCGCAATAATAACTTATTGAAATCGTTTTACTTGAAATTGGCTCAACTTACTCTGAGGGTGATGATATTTTGAATTTTAAGATTCTCCTGGGATTATATTATAATGAATGTCCAAAGCAATTAAATAAATAATTTAATTTTAAACGAATTTAGTTATAAAGTCCATCTCATTGTGATTGTAATGTTTAAATGAATTTGAGCTGAAAAACAGATGATAATACTATCATACAAGTGGTACTATTAAAGAGATCAGATGTGTTTTTTTTTTATTGAAAATAGTGTGTATTTTTTTAAATTAAAAATAGGCCGACTTGCGAATGGGAAACCGATGGGACGGCAATCCGACACGACCGGAAAGAGTTCAGGTGCAGGGCCAACGTCTATACGTGCAATCCGAGGCACAAGAGTGTACACACTACCAACTTCCAGACTCCGGGATGCTACTGAAAAATTTTCTGACAGAAAAACCCAATAACTTTTTATTGGCCGGACTTGGGAATTGAACCCTGGACCTCCGGGTCTGAAGCCTTACATCAAGCCACTAGACCAATGAGGCAGCCAATTGTGATTATGTTAATAACACAGTTTAATAAATATATATTTTTTTCTTCCTTATGCTTATGGTCTATGTATGTATCAAAGAGATTTAGAGATGTTTCAGTAATCAACAGGTTTAATACCGGAAGTGATCACCGCTTGGTTCGAGGCACTCTAAATATCAACTTAAAAGCCGAAAGATCGAGAATGATGAGGTCTACTCTCCGACCTACCATGCTCCAAGCTGCTCAAGGCTCCGAAAAGTTCCAAATGGAACTTCAAAACCAATTCACCGCGTTGGAAACCATAAGCAGCATTGATGAGAGAACCGACACGCTGGTCAAAATACTGCAAAACACATCCCGCAAGTGTTTTCCGCCACAGAGAAGAGACAACGCACCAAAACTCTCTGCTGAGACACTCGAGCTCATGAGAAAACGACGAGAACTACCATCGTTTTTGTCAGATAAGGCCTTAAATCGAATAATAAAAACGCTGACGCGACGCGATCTCCGACGCTCCAATACCCGTGCCATCAAGGCTGCGATTGTGCAAAATCGGGGATCGAAAGTGTTCGCTCGCAAGTTTGGGAGGCCGCGTCTGACAAAACTTAAAACTGAAAATGGTGGGGTCGTTACCTCTAGGCCTGAGAATGTCGGAGAAGTAGAGAGGTTTTATGGGCAGTTGTTCTCTTCAAGATCGGATAAACCCGTGGGAATCAGTATTGATGACCAGCGCGCCCCTCTTAAGCGCCATTACTCCGAGGAGTCATTGACCAAGGCGAGATTAGGGCGGCTCTAGAACAGCTTAAAAACAACAAAGCTCCGGGAGATGACGGAATCACAACAGAGTTGCTTAAGGCAGGCGGGACTCCGGTCCTGAAAGAGCTAGCAAGCCTCTTTAATTCCGTCATCCAACATAGCAAGACCCACTATGGTTTTTCAAGAAAGGTGATAAAACCCTCTTGAAAAACTACAGACCAATCTCCCTCCTGAGTCACGTGTATAAGCTGTTCTCAAGAGACGTCACGAACCATCTCGCCAGACGACTTGACGAGTTCCAGCCCCCAGAGCAAGCCGGCTTTCGATCAGGCTACAGCACCGTGGACCACATCCATACTGTTCGGCAGATTGTGCAGAAGACCGAAGAGTACAATCAGCCGCTGTGTATGGTATTTGTGGACTACGAGAAAGCCTTCAACTCCATCGAAACCTGGGCAGTGCTCGACTCATTGCAGAGATGTCATATCGATTGGAGATATATCGAGGTACTGAGATGTCTGTACAACGCCGCTACAATGACTGTCCACATCCAGGACTGTAAGACGAAGGCGATCCAACTGCGCAGAGGGGTGAGACAGGGGGATGTAATATCCCCGAAACTGTTCACCAACGCGTTGGAAGACGTTTTCAAAACGCTGGATTGGACTAGGTATGGAGTCAATGTAAACGGTGAGTACATCTCACACCTTCGATTTGCCGACGATATCGTCATCATAGCAGAGTCGCTGGAACAACTCACCGAAATGCTGCGTAGCCTAGGCGAGTCTTCCCGGTGTCTCGGTATAAACTTGGACAAGACCAAGGTCATGTTCAATAGGCATGTCGTGCCGGGACCGATATACGTCGAGGGGAAACCTCTCGAAGTTGTTAGTGAATATACCTACCTAGGACAGATAATACAAGTCGGTAGGAACAACTTCGAGAAGGAAGCCGATCGAAGAATTCGCTTGGGATGGGCAGCATTTGGCAACCTTCGTCAAGTCCTCAAGTCGTCTATACCGCAATGTTTGAAGACGAAAGTCTTCAACCAATGCGTCTTACCTGCCATGACATGCGGTGCCGAAACATGGACACTAACTGCGGGACTAGTCCACAAATTCAAAGTCGCTCAGCGTGCTATGGAGCGAGCTATGCTCGGAGTATCTTTGAAGGATAAGATCAGAAATGAAATTATCCGGAAAAGAACCGGAGTCACCGACATAGCTTGCAAAATTAGCAGGCTGAAGTGGCAGTAGGCTGGTCACGTATGTCGTAGGACCGATGGCCGTTGGAGCAGACGAATCCTAGAGTGGAGACCGCGAATCGGCAAGCGCAGCGTAGGGCGCCCTCCAGCCAGGTGGACCGACGACCTTAAGAAGGTGGCGGGCACCAACTGGATGCGGAAGGCGGAGGACAGGGAGCTTTGGCGCACCTTGGGAGAGGCCTATGTTCAGCAGTGGACAACGATTGGCTGTTGATTGATTGATTTTTTATGTATCAAAGCGATATATTCGCATGTATAGAATCTTCTTATAGAATCTCTTAAAAAAAATTGAACTAGCAAAAAGACCTTAAAATTCTAAGGTGTCACAATTATTTTAATTCGAAAGTCAAAACGTTGTGTTGGGTAGTTATTTAAAAACTGCGAGAAAAAACACGGGCGAAAACTAGTATTAATATAAACGAAAGTAAGGACATACATACATATATCTTAAGCTGGAATAGTAATTAATCAACGCCTCCGTTCCTGGTTATTAAGCCCCCTCTTATTCACTCTTATGATAACAACTTCCACTACTGCTTAAGCTGGGTGCTTATTCAAACTAAATACAAAACTAAATATTTAATTTCTAAATAAGAATTCAAACCTAAATAAATAATATTAGTGTATACTTGCATTATTTCCATAATTAACTTAAATAAACTTTCCCTTTGTGACATTTTTGTTTGGTTTTTTATCATTTATGTTATTTATATAAATTATTATTGATATTTAAATATAATTGTATAAACAAATGCAAATAAAAAAATTATTCTCACTAAAATTCGCAAACTAACATTGAACACTGAACTAAATTAGTTTGACAAACTTTTTAAAAGCTACGTGTGTTCAAAGTTTTAATTCGATGTTTCCTATACAAAATGCTAAACTAACTTTAAATTGCCGATATAGCAGAGACAATACTATAAAACTGGAACCGAACATTATATTAACTAAATAAAGAGCGAGTAACCTACGAAACTAACCACTTAGAAATTTAAACTTTTTTTTTAGTTTTAAAATACAAAAGCAGTGATGGTCAATAAAGCGAGAATTTATCTTCAGAATTTGCGGGAGACCTCAAGGAGAGATTTAAAAATTGCTTTTATAATAATTAAAAAGTGTCATTACAACGCTAGGAGCCTAAAAGTGAATAATTTTATTGTTCTCATTAAATGGCCGCGCTATTCAGAGAACGCAAATTTGATTTATTTTGCTATTAGGCTGCGGTTATTGTAAATGCCATCAAATTTTATTATACGTAATATTTTAGGCCGCAATATCGATTACATGCGCTTAAATTTATGTATGATTAAAGGCTTTAGAGATTTTCACAGGACAACATAAACATTTTTGATGTTTCAACTGACTCATAATTGCTCAAAGAATTAGAATAATATGACGGAAGTACTACAATTATTACTTAATACTATTAATTATTACCGATACGAAATTGAGGTTTATTTTTACTCATTTGCCTTCCAAAAGGATTTTTTTTTAAATATATCATCTTAAAAATCTAGTATATAAATTATTTATAAGCATTTCTCTATTTTATGTATTTAAATATATGTTACTAATCTTAGTTCGCGACTTTGCCCGTTTTTGTGGTGGAGGGTGTTGTTGTATGTTACCCTATGGTTTTTTTGTTCCCCTGACAACTTGTATGCAAAATTTAATGATGATCGGTTGAGTAGTTAAGACGTGTAAGTGTAACAACCAAACAAACGTACTTATACCTTCCTGTAGGAAGGCATACACGAGAGCGGATGCACAGCGCAATGTACAGATTGGTCTTTTTTTTTTTTTATATTCGCCGGGAGGGCAAATGACTCTACTCCACCTGATGGTAAGTGGTAGTAGAGTCCAAACGCGACGACGGCCAGTACAGACGGGAAAAACGTTCTGCAGTAGCCGCCTTCGCCTTGCCGGCCCGCAAGATGCCTCTTCACGTCTCGTTTGAAGGAACCCGGGTTGTAAGAGGAGGGGAACACGTGAGCTGGTAAGGAATTCCATTTTTTAGAAGTGCGACAAAGAAAGGAGTTGCCAAATTTCTTTGTTCGCGATGGAATTGATGTCACAGTTAGGCGGTGACATCGAGAACCAGCTCGAGTGGACTTAAGAAGGAAGGGGGAAGCAGGAATTAGAGAGAATAATTCCTCAGAGCACTCGCCGTGATACAGTCGATAGAAAGCGCTTAGTGCTGCTATCTCACGACGCAATTGTAAAGGTTCAAGGGTGTTTGTGACCTTTACGTCGCCAATAATGCGTACGGCACGTCGCTGCAACCGGTCCAAGGCCTCAAGTAGGTACTTAGCGGAGCCATCCCAAAGGTGCGAGCAATATTCCACGTAAGACCGTACCTGTGTTTTGTACAGCAGGCACAGTTGTTGTGGCGTGAAAAAGCGCCGCACCTTGTTCAGAACTCCGAGTTTCCGTGAAGCTGTTTTTATAACAGCCTCGATGTAATCCCTTGGACTAAGGTCGCAGCGAACGTCAATCCCCAGCATGGCGATTTTGCTTTGCATCACCAGCGGAGTACCACAGAGGGAGGGAAGAGGGGAAAATGTTGACTTTTTCGCCGTGAGAGCGCATACCTGTGTTTTCTTGGCATTAAACACAACAAGATTATCAGAGCCCCATTTGGCGATGAGCTCTAACGTCCTATCGAGTTCAATGACAAGATTCTCCCGCCTCTCCTCAGTTTCCGCCCGCCCAGCCACTGCGCGTCCGTGGTATCCACCATGCACTGTACTATCATCTGCATAGCAATGTATGTTCCCAAGGGAGAGCATATCATTGATATGCAAAAGAAAGAGTGTGGGAGATAGCACAGATCCCTGGGGGACCCCAGCATTCACTACATAGAATTGTGAAGCGCAACCATCTACTAAAACACGAAGGCTACGCTTGTGTAGGAAGCTGGCAATCCAGGTGCATAGCTGAGCAGGCAGACCATATGCCGGTAGCTTGGAGAGAAGACTTCTGTGCCAGACCCTGTCGAAAGCCTTGGAGATATCGAGGCTGACAGCCAACGATTCTCCATGTTTGTCGATAGCTTCACCCCAGAGGTGTGTTACGTACGCTAGAAGATCACCTGTGACCGTTTTGGTCGAAACCCGTACTAACGATAATTAATTAGACAGTGATCTTCTAGGTAATGGATCAGTTGGTTGTTTAAAATCCGTTCCATCACCTTACAAAGTACTGAGGTGATAGCTGTTGGCCGATAATTTGCCGGGTCAGACCGATCCCCTTTTTTGGGAACCGCTTGCACATTAGCTCTTCTCCAAGCCTCCGGCACACTTCCCGAAGAGAGAGAAAGTTGGAACAGGCGCGTTAACACAGGAGACAGCTCCGCTGCGCACTTCTTCAGCACTATGGCTGGTATTCCATCGGGACCGCTAGCTTTCCGTACATCAAGTGATTGCAGCTCCGCACGCACATCACGTTGCCTGATTTTAATATCAGGCATCGTATGGCCACATGCAGGTATTATAGGTGGCAGTGCACTACAATCATCGATGACGGAATTGTCGACGAGATCTGAGCTAGGAATGTAGTATTCCATTCCCAGCATGATCTCGCCAGCAACAGCAGCGGCACTAGCTGTCGGGTCATTCCCACTGAAGCAACGTTCCTTCCAAGGGACCGACGCATAGTAATCGCGCATACCGTCCCAATCCGCCGACTTATAGTGCCAAACGCGACGTTTGCATACCGCTAGTGGCGGCAGCTTGGCCTGTGGCACTCTGGTAGAAATAAGGCTGTGATCCGAAGAGCCAAGAGGAGCCTGAACCACAACCTGATATTCCACCGGGTGAGAAGTCAGCAGAATCAGCAGGCCTTGTTTCGCATCCTAGGGGCTCCCGTAGCTTCTGGCGTTTGACCAAGTCTGTGCAAAACAATTTCGGCCAACCTTCGCTACCACCGCTCAGAAATCCGGACGGATCGCTCGCTCGCAGTCCGCAAGAGCAAGCTGATCTCCTGGCTAAACTCTTTGCCGATAACTCCGTGATCGATGATTGTAGTGCACTGCCACCAACAACACCTTCATGTGGCCACACGATGCCTGACATCAAAATCAGGCAACGTGATGTGCGTGCGGAGCTGCAATCACTTGATATACGGAAAGCTAGCGGTCCTGATGGAATACCAGCCATAGTGCTGAAGAAGTGCGCGGCTGAGTTGTCTCCTGTGTTAACGCGCCTGTTCCAATTTTCTCTCTCTTCGGGATGTGTGCCGGAGGCTTAGAGAAGAGCTAATGTGCAAGCGGTTCCCAGAAAAGGGGATCGGTCTGACTCGGCAAATTATCGGCCAATAGCTATCACCTTCTCCTCAAAAAGGGAGAAAGCCTTAGCTCAGCAGTAGGACATTTACAGGCTGTTACTTACTAACTTACTTAGCTATCACCTCAGTACTTTGTAAGGTGATGGAACAGATTCTTAACAACCAATTGATCCATTACCTAGAAGATCACTGTCTAATTAATTATCGTTAGTACGGGTTTCGACCAAAACGGTCCACAGGTGATCTTCTAGCGTACGTAACACACCTCTGGGGTGAAGCTATCGACAAGCATGGAGAATCGTTGGCTGTCAGCCTCGATATCTCGAAGGCTTTCGACAGGGTCTCGCACAGAACTCTTCTCTCCAAGCTGCCGGCATATGGTTTGCCTGCTCAGCTATGCACCTGGATTACCAGCTTCCTACACAAGCGTAGCCTTCATGTTTTAATTGACGGTTGCGCTTCACAAGTCTATGTAGTGAATGCTGGGGTCCCCCAGGGATCTGTGCTATCTCCCACACTCTTTCTTTTGCATATCAATGATATGCTCTCTCTTGGGAACATACATTACTATGCAGACGATAGTACAGTGCATGGTGGATACCACGGACGTGCAGTGGCTGGGCGAGCGGAAATTGAAGAGAGGCGGAAGGATCTTGTCATTGAACTCGATAGGACATTAGAACTCATCGCCAAATAGGGCTCTGATAATCTTGTTGAGTTTAATGCCAAGAAAACACAGGTATGCGCTATCACTGCGAAAAAGTCAACATTTTCCCCTCTTCTCTCCCTCTGTGGTACTCCGCTAGTGATACAAAGCAAGAGCGCCATGCTGGAGATTGACGTTCGCTGCGATCTTAGTCCAAGGGATTACATCGAGGCTGTTATAAAAACAGCTTCACGGAAACTCGGAGTTCTGAACAAGGTGTACACAGGTATGGTCTTGCGTGGAATATTGCTCGCACCTTTGGGATGGCTCTGCTAAGTACCTACTGCTGGCCTTGGATCGGTTGCAGCGGAGTGCAGTCCGCATTATTGGCGACGTAAAGGTCACAAACACCCTTGAACCTTTACAATCGCGTCAACCTTTACAGTTGCGTCGAGAGATAGCAGCGCTGAGCGATTTCTATCGACTGTATCACGGCGAGTGCTCTGAGGAATTATTCTCTCTAATTCCTGCTTCTCCCTTCCTTCATAAATCTACGCGAGCTGGCTCTCGATGTCACCGCCTAACTGTGACATCAATTCCATCGCACACAAAGAAATTTGGCAACTCCTTTCTTTGTCGCACTTCCAAAAAATGGAATTCCTTACCAGCTCACGTGTTCCCCTCCTTCTACAACCCGGGTTCCTTCAAACGAGGCGTGAAGAAGTATCTTGCGGGCCGGCAAGGCGAAGGTGGCTAGTGCAGAACATTCTTTCCGTCTGTACTGGCCGTCGTTGTGTTTGGACTCTACTACCACTTACCATCAGGTGGAGTAGAGTCATTTGCCCTCTCGGCGAATATAAAAAAAAAAAACTTTTGCAGTAAGGATAAAGACAATACTGTCTACTGTCACACATTACTTACATTTTATCTCATAGTATATATAAAAAATGTGTATATTATATAAGTGTGTTGTCATTGCTAAATGTATGTGGTTTGCCAACATAAAACGATTTTAAAATTAGAAATTTATTTTTTATAAGTATGTTGCAAATCAGTGTACAAAATTCAGTTTAAAAATTTACTATTCGATAATAATGAATGATATAATAAATATTTAACAGTTATATATTGCATCACATAGCATCATATGTAATATGAAATAAAGATATAGATAACATGCAAGCTGTATGGTCCTATGATGTTAAATGATAACCTTTAGAATTTGTATTTCATTCGTGATATATTCAAAATCGTTTACAGTACAAAAATATTCATCAGGTCCCGTCATGTCTGCAGTCCGACCCTAATCAATGGAGATAGCTCATGGAAATTACGGTTGACAGGGGTGACAAGTTGTGACATGTCATTAAATAAGTTCAAGTTGCGTGTACATGAAATAACTTGGATTTGTAAGGGATAACATTCAAGTTAACAATAGCCTATGATCTCTATCTTTGCCCATTGTATGTTTTTGCTAGGAAAAGGGATTTGAAATTACAATAAGCAGTCGTTTAGTTTTTTTTTAATTCTATGGCTTTGTCTAAAAAGTGCTTTTTGTTAGGAATAAGGTCCTCCAGACCGATTTCGGCCACGGAGGTCAATCCCAAGAGAGATTAGCCAACTGCGCAGGACATATTATAGTGCACAAGTGTATGCGCAAACAAAGGTGCACTCTCTATTCCCTAGCTCTCGTAATCAGAAGGGACGGCAATCCGACACGACCGAAAGAGTTCAGGCGCAGGACCAACGGCTTTACGTGCGTTCCGAGGCACGGACACACTTCCAACTTTCAGACCCCGGACTGCTACTGAGAATTTTCTGACAGAAAAACCCAATAACTTTTTATTCACCTGAGAATTGAACCCAGGATCTCCGGCTCCGCGGTCTTACATCTAGCCACTAGACCAACGAGGCAGTCAAAAAAGTTTACTACAGCACACTATTCTATATAATATTATTTATAAAACACATATTTTTTTTGGAAGATTTAAAATTACGTCTACGTATATTCATGTCTATTATCTTCACTTCACATAAAAAAGTGAAAAACTTTTTTTTTATCAATTTATAGAAAGTTCTCGTTAAAGCAATTCGTTTTAACATACTCATATATAATAAAATCCTTGATATCATAAAATAATTCATGTGTTTTTGTTTGTCACTTATGCGTTCTTACACCAATTAACCGATTGATTTGCAACTGAACAAATACACCAGCCCGCATTTGAGCAGTGTGGTAGAAAACTCCAAATGTTTTCCTTAATAGGAGAGGAGTCTGTACCCAGCAATGGGATATTTACAGACTATAGAGAAAAGTCTTAACATTCAGTTAAGATCAAAATCAAAATCTGATATTTTTAAAATGGCCGCACATTCTAAGAACAATTTTCATTCTTATGTTTAATAAAGAATTTCAACTTTCGGATTTCAATCGAAGTAGGTCAGGCTCAGGAAATTGCAACTTCGACTATTGAGCTATAGACTATATACGCTTAAGACTAATATTAAAACTCATAAGATTATATTACACAATAGCTATCCTTCCAGTTTCGCACGGCACTCACTCACTCATTAAAGCTTTTATATCGTAATATCATATAACTGTTTTAGGTGGCGTAGCGCACACCAGTAAAGCTCCAAGTCGGCATGATTTTTTCCGATATCTTCATAATCATATTTCAATCAATGTACACAAAACATTAATGAATTATACATCTACACCTTCCCAATGAATCACTCCGTTTATTCACTAATAAACCTTATGAAAATCAGTTCGGTATTTTTTGTATTATATGTATTATTGGACCGAGATGGCCCAGTGGTAAGAACGCGTGAATCTTAATCGATGATCGTGGGTTCAAACCCGGGCAAGCACCACTGAATTTTCATATGCTTAATCTCGTGCTTTACGGTGAAGGAAAATATCGCGAGGAAACCTGTATGTGTCTTATTTCACTGAAATTCTGCTACATGTGTATTCCACCAACCCGGCACCAATTGGAGCAGCGTGGTAGAATATGCTCCAAGCCTTCTTCTCAAAATGGGAGAAGAAGCATTTAGCCCAGCAGTGGGACATTCACAGGCTGTTACGGGATGTATTCAATTATGAAGCACACTCAACAGGCAGCCTTTGTTAATTAGCTAACAATATTGCAACTATAAGAACCTTTAAGCGCTTCTGATAGATTGATGAGGATGATTATAACTAATTAACTTAAAATTAATTATTTCACATTAGACATTCAATATAAGACTCGATCTTGATCTAGCACTTTTTGTACTCGACTACTTTTAGTCAAAGTTTTCTTAACATTGTGTCGAACACTTTACTTGAGTATACTAAGTTTTTATCCAAACATTTTTGCAATATTCTTTCTACGTGTTTACTAATCCTTATTCCAGCGCGCTCCATTAGTCTTATATTTTAAGGAAAGATTTCCTTTAGGAATTAATTTACATGAAATAATATATTGCAGACACTTGATATAAACAAATATATTAACATTATAAAAATTTACAAAGTAAATATATTAACATTCCGTTAGTAACTTGTTGTTGATCAAAAGTGCCTACATAACATTCCATATGCAGGTTTCCTCACGTAATGAAGGAAATCATGAAGGATATTTTACCCGTGCCTGAAAACGCATTCCTCGATTGAGACTTGCTTGAGCCATTAGATCGGCTCAGCTCAAACATATATTATAAATATATTAAATAATAAAACAAATGGTAACTTAGAAATGAAGAACAATTATGTAAGAACAAACTTGATAGTCACCGCAAAATACGCTGTTGACATGTCAGGCAGTGTCAGGCATATGCGTTAACTATAGTAATTATAATTGCGTAATATTATTGACGGACGGACGGACAGCCCGCACCGACACACAATGGATCTCTATCGAGTGTGGAAGCGAAAGCAAGCTCGTGCGCTGCGGCCCAAGGTCGTCCGTTTAAACACAGACAGACTCGTGCACGCGTATATGATTTTCTCGTACAATGAAAAATGGTTTCATTTGATAAAAGTATTATCAAGTATAATAACAATTTACGATTTTTATTGAAAGCCGACATCCACAAGCGTAGTTTCTTTTTCTTCACTTTATTTATGCACATAATATAATTATTACTATTATTAATTACTATCACCACAATAGACGCAGCTGCAACGATACGTTCTCTTTCACTTTGCATTTTTTAATTACAAAATGACTTAAGTCTTAAGACCGCCACGCAACGTAAGAACCTTAACAATTAAAGTTGGTTGATACGCTTGGTGTTTGTATACTTTAATAGCGTATCACTGAAACTTGGTTCACAACATTTCATGAGTTATATATGAAGTTATATCTTACAGAATGTCTCTGTTGTACTTTGTTGACAATTAATTTGAATATTCCAATTTATTATTTGTGTTATAAATAAAATACTTTCCAATTATAATAGTTTTTTTTATTAATATTTGCATTTTATCACAAAATCTTTAATATTTAATTCTAATTGACTAGAATTCAAATAAACATGACTAGACATAATTTAACTTACGACTTCATTATATCTTAGTATTTAATGACAAAGGGAAATGTTGCAACTTATACTATAAAATAAGTTGAAGAATACATATATGAATTCTCATAGAATCTTACATGGAAATCTGAAAGTTAACATTTTGCTATCCATTTAATTCGTAAAACAATCACAATACTAGAATATATTATTACAATGAAACCTTACATTACATATAATTTACAATATCATCCATATAGGTTTATTTGTTACATAATTATTATAAATATTAATAGATGTTATTAAATAAATAAACCGAAAACAAATGACTACACTTGAGGATTTTATGTGTAGTCATTAATAATTTTTACTATTATACAATATAATATTATACAATATATATATTATTAATGCTTAACTTGTCTAATTATCAATATAAAGTGACGAAATGTTTTCATGTTTGCTTAAGTATATTTTTATCTGTTAACTATTTAAAACAAAACAGATAAAATGGTATACCCCAAATGTTGTATAAGGCTGTTCTTAAAACCTAAAATGGTAAATACCAAATGGCAAGTTTTCATAGAAAACAACATATAAAGAAAACTAAAGAAAACTCAAATGAACAACCCTAAATGGAGGGGAAGTTGTTATTGAACTTTTAATGAAAAAAAATATTATTTATAATAGTATTTGAATATATTAAATACTAGGTTTCACCAGGGGCTTTGTCCGCATTTTAGGGTGGCAGGTACTAGGTAAAAAAGGTGCAAATGTTGTTAAAAGTTAAAGCTTGTTTCATATCAAATTTCATCAAAATCGGTTCAGTGATTTAGACGTGCGTAATAGACAGGCTGGGTTAGTTTCACATTTATAACATTAGTACAGATTGACGAGAGTCTCGTCTATTTGTAATTAAATTTTAAAGTCTGTAAATAAAATTTGCATTTAAAATCCATTACCGCTACTCAAAAGATTAGCCGATTTAATTTGGCTTTGTTTATTTGTTAATGATAAGCCACTTGAGCGGAAACCGCACGAAACGCGACGCTCTCTATTAATTATTTATCTTTATTACAATGTAAAACAACAAAATGTTATGTTTTAACTTATCTATTAAAATCCTTATCCAAAAACAACGAATAGGCTACTTATTTGACTCTTTTTTATATAGTATAGGTGGAGTCGAGCATATGGGCCACATGATGGTAAGATGACCAACGCCTATAGACATTGGCATTGTAAGAAATGTTAACCATCGCTTACATCGTCAATGCGCCACCAACTTTAGGAACTAAGATGTTATGTCCCTAGTGTGTCTGTCTTCCTGGTTGAATGTATATATTCTATTCAAACGTGTAATAACAACGTTTGTTTATATTTTTGCCGGAAAGGCTCCACTCCGATGGTAAGTAGTGGTGGAGTCCAAACACGACGACCAGTACAGTCGGGAAGAATGCATTGGCCATCCTTGCCTTGCCGGCCCACAAGATGTATCTTCACGCCCCGTTGGAAGGTACCCAAGTTATAAGTGAAGGGGAACACGTGTGCTGGTCAAGAATTCCATTTTTTGAAGTGCGACACAGAAATGAGTTGCCAAATTTCTTCATCACAGTTAGACGGTGAGAGCTTGATGTTAGTACTAATAAGAAATTCAGCTACGTTTTAGGTTCAAATGCTTTCAAACTTTTGATAAAAATTTATTATAGCTATGACCATAAGAAATATTTACATGATAAGTCTGTTTAATAATAATAGTCGAAGTATATGGCTTAAACTTAAATATTTATATTAACATTCCCCATGGTCGGTTTAAATATATTTATATCTCTTAAAGAATACAAAAAGTCACTTAAAATGAGAAATAATATATACATTAATTTAGTTTAAAAAGTCTCTCGAATACAGTTATTTTAATATATAGAAACTAAAAAAAGATGAATGAAGTAATAGAAAAAAAATATATACTAAAAAAACAATCAAAGCAACGCATAGCGGTCTTTGATTACTATTAATATTGACAATTAATGTTTATATCGCTTAAAAAAATCAATGAAATGAGTGAAAAACTTTTAACAAGCCGTGAAATGGTATTCATTTTATCTCAAATAAATATATAAGAAAAACATTTTAAGAGTTGGTAAATTCTGTTAAAAATCAAAACACTTACATTCTTATATAGAAATATTGATGTCTATTGATGTCTGTGTATCCTACACACATATTTTTTATTTGCACATTTTTTTTATTTTATATTTTTTCCACATTTTAGAGGTAAATAAGTATTATTAGTATGCTAATTCAAAACAATTAACAATTAAAATAAGTATTATTAAAATCTGTTCAAAATACACATTGAGATGCATATAAATATTTTTTTAATTGAAAACCTTTTTTGTTTGAATTGTTGTAGTGAATGGATCGAGGTAGAAAGAGCAAGTCCTAAAAAAACTATTAATCCGCTACGGAGCGATTTTAACATAATTTTCACCAACTTCCAGAGACTTCAAAGCAACTTGACATATAAAGTAATGACAATACAATAATAAAACAATAAATAATAATATGAAATATATTATTTTTATATTAAGTTAATTATCGTAAAATAATGCTTAAGCGTAGAGTCTACTTACAACTTACTGACTTTATCAAAACTCTAAATAAAATTATTTAAAGCTATTATTATATCAGAACTTGCAACCACGCGAATATTGCTTCATAACGCTGATTAAAATTACCAATTTATCAATATTTCAAGTATAGTTCGAGTACTTCTTGACATTTTATGTGATTTATGCATAATTGGTTTTAGCATGCATGATAAAAAAAATTTAATACTTATTACATATGCAATATTCACGCAATTAATTTTTTTTAATATCGAATTATTTATGTCATCGCGTTAACATATAAAACGGTACACATTTTGAAACTTATAATATTTTTTAAGCTATTTACAGTTTTCATACAGATAAAAAATTAATATTTGGAATGGAATACGTTCTTCAATTTGGTTTTTTAATAAATAATTTTTATTATTTTTAAAGTTTTCAATACGTCATTAGAAGACTGATTATATGTTTACAAAATTATGATTTAATTATAATTTGCTTAATGGATTTATAATAACGTATTTTATATAAAATTGTAATACATTACATTACTTATCTATTCTATTCTATTATATATATATACATTTATAAATATTTTTAAAATCAATTATTGAGTGTTAAGATTTTTTTTGTTTTGGTTTGTTGACTAGAAATACAAATAACGTTGACAAAGTCATAGCCTTAGTTCTTTCAAAAACTAAAAGAAGAATATATAAACAAAAAAATGTGACGAATTTCTTTGTTACATTAAAACATTCGTCACAATCACAAACTGTAAAAAGAACTATATCCGATTGCTTTGGTTTCTTTCAAACTAAACTTTATTGTAACTAAACCACGACAAACAAACTACAGAAAATCCGCACAACATAATATCCGTCCAGCAGAAATCAGCGCAACGGTAAATTGACGCGGCAGAAATCGCGACCGTAAAAACAAGAAACCGTGTTATTGTAAATGTGTGTTGATGAATTCGGTAATAATAATTATAAATAAAACCTATATTCTGTTCCGATTTCATTTTGTTTATCGTATTCATATAATTTGTTTACATTTTTAATTAATAAAAAATATTACTTCGGTAATTAAAACATATTTTGTTGTTATATGAGATCATTTGCAGTTTGCGGTCGGTTTCTGAAAGGCTAATCAAATAGTCGATTGTAATATTATCGGATATCGAAAGAGTAGTAAAGCATAAAATTATATTATTAATTATTAACGTAATATAAAATTACTAATAAAAATAATAATTTTGATAATTAAATAATAAATTATTATTTATCAGCAGTTACTATTGGTGTCACATACGCTATTCGTCGAGAAATGCTCATTAAAAGAAGTCATATTATAAAAACATAACCTTAATTATATCTAGTTACTATATTTCAAGAACGATTAGTTTTTCTTACGGATAGTAGAATTGTCTACGTGGCATAATTCAGAGGCTTCCATTGACTTGCTGCTTACTGATTAGAATGCTACGAGTAACTCATAGTAAGGTATATATGATGATGATATACTAGAATTTGTTTCAATAAAAAAATGTAAACGTCAATTGCACAATAAATAATATAAAACCTCTTGCTTTAGTTCATAAACATTTCGATGCCAAATTTAAACGAATTTGATTTTTGACACCAATTTGCAGAATTTGAACTTACGTTAATTAATTGCTATTACCAAATTTCGGGTAAGTTTGAGGATGGATTAATTGGAGCTATATTTTTAGAACTCAATACCTACTATACAAAAATCAGTCCTTAATCAGCACGAAAATCGTGTGGGAAAATATTAAGTGACAACTTTACAAATAAATATTATATACTTATTATGAATAAATTTATTTCATAATGATAAATAGTTATAACTTTAAAAACAGAGTCGATCGATAATATGCTTTGGTTACAATAAGATAAAATCACAATGATCTTGACTTAGTTGTTCTTACTTACTAAATATATTTGTATTGCCTGAAAAAGCACTACGGAGCGGTAAAAAACTAGCGCTTAACCCGCTTACATTTTTTTATCGTAAGCCTCCAAAATGCCATTCTAAAATCCGGTGAATAAAAAGCGTAGATAAATGGATTTATCGCTGAATTGAACCAACCTAACCAAGTCAGTATATACATTAGAACGGAGTTGACGTAATTACTTGGAATAAAGGGAGTAAGAAGATAATATAAAAAGAAAGGCAGCCAACACGCCACGAACCCGCCCACGACGAGACTTAGAGTTTGGGCAGTTTTCGTCTCCCTCCTCAAAGATGACACTCTGTTCTCCATATGTTCTTTGACAGAGCAACTTCTGTGGCGACTGGTGCCTTTATATTTAAAGTTTGATTTAAAAGTAATGTCATTATTGAAACGCGATTCTTTTTCGATATTATTAGATCGGTACTTCGATTGACGGCGTTTTTCAGTTCGGAAACAGCACGGACATTTCTGATCGCTCTGTGCTGAACATTCACTGTGTTGTGTCGATGTTTTCGACGGTTGTTTTGAAGCGCTCTGACGGAGAGATAATTTGTCTGAACTGGAATCGGATTCGGTACGAATACAGGACAAGTTGTTTCTCTGTAACAAATTTTACCTTTAATATTATGTCCACATTTGTTTTTAAAGTAACACTGTGCAAATATTCCACTGCTCAGCTAAGGCTTCCTCTCCTCTAAAAAAATGCTCAAATTTGGATTGCTGGAAACATGTGGCAGAATTTGAACTACCCACAATGGTTCCCTACAACACCGAGCACGAGATTATTTTACACAAATGAAATCAAATGAAAATATTTTTAATCAATAAACTATTTCTTTGTGCTTTACAAAGCTTTACCAGCTTAAAAAATATGAGCTTAGTGGATTTTGTTAAAGTTACGTAGGTAATGATTAAAACAATAATAGCATACATTAATTGAATATTACTAAAGAAGTCATTAATACTCATAGAGAGCATTTCAAATACCCACATTTTTTATTAATCAAAGCCAAGATGGCCTATTGGTTAGAATAGGCCTATGAATCTTAACCGATGATCGTGGGTTCAAACCCGGGCAAGCATCACTTAATTTTCATTTGCTTAATTTGTTTTTATAATTAATTTTGTGCTTAACAGTGAAGGAAAACATCGTGAGGCAACCTGCATGTGTCCAATTTCACTGAAATTGTGCTACATGTGAATTCCACCAGCCCTAATTGGAGCAGCGTGGTGGAATAAGCTTAAAACCTCCTCAAAAAAAGAAGAGGCCTTAGCCCAGCTATGGCACATTCACAGGCTGTGACTTTTTCTTAATCATGACGTACCTTGTTGCATTTTGTGCTACTTGACAACTGTTGATGACGTCTCGCTACCACGCAAGATATCCTGGCATAGACGTACACCATGACGGTCATGGGTAGGAAGAAGGAGCCCATTGCGGAGAAGACAACATACCCTGGGTTTTGATTGTATCGACACACACCACCTTGATTGTGGTCGGGTTCATACCTGGCAATTATAAAGCAATTAATAATTATAAAGCAATTAATACACACAATCTAATTGATATAGTTTGCTATTGAGCACTGTTAATAATTCACCCTTACTTAATTATAACTACAAATGGAAATTTAATACTATGACGTATTTGGTGTGACAAAATAACGCTCAAAATAAAAGATAATTAGTATTGATGAACAAAATATAATTTACTTCTAATAAGCATTGTATAACGATTGTATAATGACACAATACTTTGTCTTCTTCGCCCGAATGTATAGTTTCTGATGACAGAAAGAGAGAAATCGATTTGTAACTATTCATGTGCTAAGTACAAATACTAATTTCTAGTTTCTCACCATCCAAACATAGGTGGACATGTTATAGCACCAGCTGCGATCCATACAAAAAAGATCATAGTCAGCGCCAACTTCTTTGATCTTCTTCTTCTGGAATATGACAATGGTCTCGTCACAGCTAAGTACCGGTCCACACTGATAGCGCAGAGTGAAAGGATTGATGCAGTGCACAGAAGTATATCCAGACTGATCCATATGTCACAGAGTATCCAGCCCAGCTCCCATCTACCTATAAATGGATTAAAATATCTTTAATAAACTGTAAATAATAATAATCATCTTTGAAAAATATACAGCAGATATGAGAAAACAAAACCGAAAAATACATCGGGATATTTTTCATCATTCTTTATTAGTTTATAAATAATATTGATTATATTGATGTTGTCCAGCCATTTCGGCTACGATAATAAATCTCAATGTAGACTAGGCAACTTTGCGGGCAATATCATTGTGTACAAGTGTATGCAAAGGCGATGCTCTTTCTAAACGTCAATAACGTTTCGCTTTAACAATTCTGGATCAACGTTGTAGTGGCTAGTTCATAAGGCTGCAGATATCGGGAACCTGGGTTCAAACCTCGGTTTAGGCCATTTAAACGTTATTGGGGTTCTTGGTCGTCAATTGTCAGATGCAGTCCAGAGTCTAAAAAATTATTGTGTTTAAACTTATTTGCCATGGAAAGCACGTATATCCGTTGATTCACGCCTGAACTCTTTCTTGGCCATTTTGCATTTCCACTTTGTGCACGTGGTTGTGCACACAATAATACATTGTAATATCTCCTGCACATTTAGCAAGTCATCGAAATAGTTCGTCGTGATTGAATTTAAATTGGAATGACTAATTATACATACATGAAGTCTTTGTACCGAGATGACCCAGGGGTAAGAACGCGTGAATCTTAACCGATGATCGTGGGTTCAAACCCGGGCAAGCACCACTGAATTTTCATGTGCTTAATTTGTTATTATAATTCATCTCGTGCTTTACAGTGAAAGAAAACATCGTGAGGAAACCTGCATGTGTCGAATTTCACTGAAATTCTGCCACATGTGTATTTCACCAACCCGCATTGGAGCAGCGTGGTGGAATAAGCTCCAAAACCTTCTCCTCAAAAAAAGGAGAGGAGGCCTTTAGCCCAGCAGTTAGACATTCACAGGCTGTTACGGTACGGAAGTCTTTGTGTTTTTAGAACTTCAGAAAATGTGCAGAACTAAAAAAAATTAAATATTTGTCTACCAAGAACTTTTACATAAACTTCATAGACAGCATACTTCGGGAATGAAACGATCGCTTAAGGGCATTTGTTAAGCAAAATGCTGTAAAGTGTAAACAAACTGGCTGAAAAGACAAAAAAAACTCACTTGAGTTTCTTTCGCTAGTGCAAAAGTCGCAAGTATGCGAGATTTACGATTGTAAGAAAGTAACTTCTTTTTTTTTAAATAAATGTGGGTATGGTTTTTACTGGTGGTAGGGCTTTGTGCAAGCCATCTGGGTAGGTACCACGCACTCATCAGATATTTACCGCAAAACAGCAGTACTTGGTATTGTTGTGTTCCGGTTTGAAGGGTGAGTGAACCAGCGTAATTGCCATGTAAAATAAACAGGCACAAGAGACATGTAATCTTAGGTCCCAAGGTTGTTGGCGCAATAGCTATGTAAGCGATGGTTAACATTTCTTACAATGCCAATGGGCGTTGGTGACCACTTAACATCAGGTGGCCCATATGCTCGTCCGCCTTCCTTTTCTATATAAAAAAAGTATTCATTTTCACAATTATAGGCTATGTTCGTTTTTCAAAAAGGTGTATTTTTGTGCGACGCGAATAGTATTGTTGTGATCAGGGATCAAACCCAACCATAAATGTACTTAATACGTGTTATATTGCAACTTTAATGAAAAAGTAAAATCAACACAAAGATTTAAACAACTTATTTCAGGTAAAAGCTTAAATATAATACGATACATGAAAAAAAGAAACTAGGCCGACTTTCAACATGAAAATGTTTTGAAGATTGATTGGAATGGCTGATTGATTAGTTGTGGAAATTATTATTATATAGAAGCTAAAAATGCTGCTTCTATTTAGTACTATTACTGTTTCTCTGTTTGTCTGATTACGTCATTATATAACGGAAACCGCAGGCATACATACACAGGCAAACACTCTCTCTCTCTCACACACACACACACACACACTAAAATACATATATAATAATATCATATCCTAAACGTGATGCATCTTCTGGTATAATTTTGTATGTATATTGATTTACTATATTTTCAGTTAGACATCACTATAAAACGTCTAGAAAACTTCCTGACATAGCCATAAATTATATTATAGTTAATTATAGAATCACTTTTGATACACGACCACAAGAAATTCAATGTACGACCAAATCTCATAACTTGAAATTGCATTACATCCTATATGGAAGGCTCCACAAACTGGAATCCAATAACGTTGTACAACAAACAATTTACACAAGTTTTGCAAATATCACCCACCAAGCTTTAGTTGGCTTTCTACATATTAACAAGTAGATCAAGTGCTAGTTGTAATTTGGGAAAATCTTCTTCAATATTATTTATATGAACATGTATGCTGAGCATATCTTCGTGTTAAGACTTTGTGCATGTCCGTGGTCACCCACTCATCATATATTCTACCGCCATACAGCAATAGTTATCATTTTTTGTGTTCCGTTTGGTAGTGAGCAAGTATATCAAGATCTTGGTTCCAAGATTGGTGGCGCATTGGCGTCGTGAGGAATGGCTAATATTTCTTACAGCGCCAATGTATAAGGTCATTCATTTATTATAGTTCTCAATTAACTCTTTATTAAATACAGCAAAAATGAATTTATTATCAAATAATCATGATCATTACATAGGATTTGATTTAAATTTACATTATTAATTTTTATTATTTTAGTCAAATTTTAAAATAGTCCGTCCCGATTCCCACCCGACGCAAAGCTGCCCATAATGCAGGCCGCATTTCCGCGTTGTATGGCAATGGACAACCTTTGTGCCAAGTGTGACCCGGAGCGACTGTCAAATTCCCTCTTTATTTATTTAATACTTACGAGTAAGTTAATATATAATTAATGGAAAATTTAAATATTTTATGACCTATATACATATATATATTCACATAGCGATAATAAAAATCGATTATGATGCTTTTTCAATTATTATTATTAATTTTTGTATCTTACAGATGTGCTCTCTGTACCTTTGTGGTATTTTGAATACGTTATTTTAATGCGCCTGCAGGTTTTTTTGTTTATTACGAGACAATACCACAATCTATCTATATTTCTATCGATTTTAATACTGAAATTTTTCTTAGGGTTACAGTACGGTATTATAGAAAAACTATATATATAGAAAATAAACTCAATTCTGTAGCTTAAAAGCTAATGGTAATTACTCGGAAACGCTTTCATTTCGACCATCGATCATTTATTTGAAAGCTTTTGATAGACGCATAAGGGTACTATTGGCTATGTCGAACTTTACTACTGAAATAAAATTCATTTTTGGTACTAGTTAAAAAATAAATGCCATGTAATATTTTTTTCGCGTAGCGTGTTTACAATGTTTATACGAAGTTTCTAAAAATGATAACTGGGATGAAACGAATATAAATATGAAAATACATCATAGTTTTTTTTTTTTAATTCTGACGTACATACTATTAATACCACAAGTATAATCGGTTAATTTTTAGTTTTATTTTGTTTTGCTTTAAAATTATTTATTTTTATTTAGGTGACAGTTTTCATAAGATTCCTGTTTTTAAGTTTATTCTAATGTTACGCTGTAGTTACTAAAGTTATTTTTTTAACCCTCATAAAATGTCTACATCGAGAAGACTCAATTGTAAATATTTTTATTAAATTAAATTTTTAATTAATCATTCAACAGCCTTTCGTAGTCCACTGCTAAACATAGGCCTCTCCCAAGGTGCGCCAAAGCTCCCGGTCCTCCGCCTTCCGCATCCAGTCGGTCGCTGCCACCTTCTTAAGGTCATCGGTCTACCTGGCTGGAGGGCGCCCTACGCTGCGTTTGTCGATCCGCGGTCTCCACACTAGGACTCGTCTGCTCCAACGGCCATCGGTCCTACGACATACGTGACCAGCCCACTGCCACTTCAGCCTGCTAATTTTGCAAGCTATGTTGGTGACTCCGGTTCTTTTCCGGATAATCTCATTCCTGATCTTATCCTTCAAAGATACTCCGAGCATAGCTTACTCCATTGCACGTTGAGCGACATTGAATTTTTGGATTAGTCCCGCAGTTAGTGTCCACATTTCGGCACCGTATGTCATGGCAGGTAAGACGCATTGGTTGAAGACTTTCGTCTTTAAACATTGCGGTATAAACGAGGTGAGGACTTGAAGAAGGTTGCCAAATGCTGCCCATCCCAAACAAATTCTTCGATCGGCTTCCTTCTCGAAGTTTTTCCTACCGACTTGTATAACCTGTCTTTGGTAGGTATAACAACTTCGAGAGGTTTCCGTTCGACGTATATCGGTCCCGGCACGACCGAAATTAAATTTTAAATTAAATGTATTACTGTATGACTTTGTGGACTCAATAAAAATAAAAAAGGTACACCTGCTACCCGACTATAGATGGCTGACATTTTTCAGTATATCTTTATTTAATTTTGATTCTAATTTATAGAAATCGTTAAATTAAGTATGTGTGTTAAAGGTTATTCAAACGTTTCACTTAATACATGTAAACACACATTGGGAATGAAAAGATCGCCACCAGACCGTTTTAAATATAAATACGTTTGTATCTAATAATAATAATATCCTGGGACATTATTCACACACGGCCATCTGATCCCAAGCTAAGCAGAGCTTGTACTATGGCAACCGGACAACTGGTGTACTACATATATTACTTTTCTTTTGTAAATACATACTTATATAGATAATTACACCCAGACTCAGGACAAACAGACCTATTCATGCATACAAATGTCTGTCCTGGTTGGGAATCGAACCCACAACCTTCGGCGTGGGCAAGTATCTACCAGCCAAGCCATCTGGCGTATATATATTGTAATCAAAAACTGTTGAAAAAAATCACACAGACTTTTCTCGCTTCCTCTCAGGTCTGATATTTTTCATTCCGTAGCGGTTCCTACCGTACATTTTTGATAATCAAATAGGTGATAAGCAATTTAACTAAAGTTGATGTGTATTTATCGTAACAAATAAAAATAGTATGAATAGATAAAAAAAAATAAGTCTGTCGCAGTGACAAGATTTCATCCATACCTGAGACTATGATTTAAAGTAAAAAAAAATTCATATATAAAAAAGTTTTCTTGTAAAATGTCAATATATATAGTTTTGACACAATTCAAATTATGTAGAAGAAGAAATTAGTTCATTTTTTGTATTTATTAAAGAAAATTAAAACATTCGTCTGAAAATGAAGTTTGTTCATGGTCCTTCGAGCCAAATAAAAAATATACATAAAATAACAACACTAAATACTTTAAAAAAAAATTGGTCATCTTTGTTACACGTATACGTATTGTATAACTGAGAAAGAAATGCATTGATTTTAAAATAGCGTTTCTGAGTACTTTATATGTACGGTACATTAGGTTTTTGTGTGTAATTTAATTAAATATAATTTTCGCGTTCAGGCATTAATCCGCCTTTTGTAACAATAAATTTTACATAACGTAGTATTTAGTTACAGGTACATTTAAACCACAGTCACTTTGATCCCAGTATCCCGATCCAATTTTTTTTTAACGCTGGATAAACGCGTTACGCGTTTCCCCCACGGGAACAGGGTTGTATGTGGGGATTGCCGGTGTCCAAGGCGTGGAGTGCGCCCCGAACATCGGAATACCCACTAAAAAACCAGCGGTACTGTTTCCGTCTTAACACGCCACGGGATCGCTTTCGCATGCTACCGTGACGCTCCATCACGATCCACCTAGTATGTCCCAATCATAAATGTGACTTCGACTTTATTAAATGATAAATAAAACTGTTTCATATATTATATGATATTTCATGATGGAAAATTAATTTCTATAATTTAAAAACAAAAAAAAATGGATATCTATTTTATTCATCCATTATTTTATAGACAAATTACTCAATTCGTCGATAGTTTCGATAACTAAACAAAATTTATTACTACAATATAAATACGTGTACAAAAGCGCATACTTTAAAAAATATATCTATAAATATGATTGTTACGAACATCGAACAATTTCATGCATTTTTAATAAACAATAATGATAGGCCACCTTTGCATACTTTACCTGTTCTTTTATATAATGTTTGTAAATATATATCATAAATAGAAAAAAATATTGCCACGAAGTTTCATTAATTATGTAAATGATATATATTTTTTATCATCGTTTTCTGTAGTAACGACATATAAAAATATTTTATCCCAGAAATAACAATTTTTCTACTACATTTTTAGTGGCCGTACAAATTATTATTTCGTAAAAATCGTCATTACAATGGAAAATATATCTTATTATGAGTAATATAGAGCTAGTTTTAAAATAACAAGCTATAATGGTTTTTTTAACGTCGGTCCTTTTTGGATGTCCCTAAGTTCCGCTCCATAGACCATAAGCGTTACAAATCCGTGATAATTCAACTCTTACAAAACCTTGTGGAAATTTAATAAAGATTTTCCTTTATTTTTTTGTTTTCGTACGATATATTAATATCTGCTTGGCATAGTGACATTTGGTATTTGGCTTTTTTTCATTAACAGCTACTGTTTCGATATCCGGATAACTCGAGTAATTTTATTAACAAATTGTGTCATAATCGCTGTTGTGTGATTGTATTTTTGTAGTTTCCGAGCATAACTAAAACACACAATTTATCTTTTTTAAAGTTTCAAAATGAAAGGTCACGTTCTAAAATATATCCATTGATAAAATAAGACATTAGCTATCTGAAAAGATTATACTCAGCCCTAAGTTTCTTTTGAACAAACAAATAAGTAGAATAAAATTTCCACCTCAAAAAAAAACCTTTAGGCTGTAACGATCTTTTCAAAGGAAACGTTATGAATGATGAGAGAAGCTGAAGTTACTTTAAAGACCATTTACTAAAGAAAAAAGTACCTCTGAAGGCAATTTCGCCGCTACCGCGCATATAGACGATATTCTTTGGCGAAAGCAAATACGAACAAATTCAGATAGCTCTAACTTACATAGAATATATTACATAACATCTATCAATAAAGTAACACATAATTGAATTTAGAATACCTTTTTTTATTTGCATTAACTTAACAAAGAATTGTAATTGCGAGATGGCGGCTTTTTCCACGATAAGATTTTTGGAGACTTAAAAATATGTTGAGAATATTTAAGTAAACAATTTTGTAGAGTACAATTTTAATTACAAGTACGAGTACCTGCTGAGGTTGTCTTTGATTAAAAAAGTTTAACGGAAAAACGCTGGAACATCAGCTAATAGTTTGGAATTGTAAAACTTTACACACTTGTAATCAATTTTATTGTTTAATAAACAAAAATTGCCAGCTGCAAAAATACATTGCTGCCGAAATTCTTAAAAATTCGAAAAAAAAATAGAATTACTTTATAATTGAATATATAAGCATTTAATAACAATCAACTCAAAAGTACCTACTTACATAATAATTTACCGTTGTATGATAAAACAAAATCAATAAAATTGTTTCAGAAAATATTAAAAATAAGAAAATGTATTACTTATACTTCATTATAGGTGGCTATCTCCCGATGTTGTACCTTTGTTATTTATAAATATTTTCTCTTATAAGTTAACACATAAGTAAGTTTCTTTTTAAAAACATAAATTCTTCTTAAGCCTGATAAAGTACTGCCACAGAAAAGAAAATACCTAAATTGAGAAGAACTGGCGAAAAAAAAACTGTGTTTTTTGTCTAATTTTGTAATTTCTTACGAAATTCAATTTAATAATCCGTATATTTACTTCTGATTCTCGTGGTTGATGAGATAATAAAAATTAAATAATTTTGTATGTTTGGGTGTAAAGAATACAGAACTCTCGGTTTTATGGAGCAATTTATACGATATTAAAACGCAATCCCAGAAAATATACGAATTCCTTCCGTTACTTAATTTACAGATTTACAAAGAGTTGTATTTCGTGCAAATTATTAAGCAATTTTTACTTCTTATACTAAAAGTTTAAAAAAATTATGAATGCTTTTTTCTTCAAGGAAAAAATATCAGCGGATTATTTTCAATTCTTATTTGGAATTACAGAGGGTTTTCGGACAATTTATATGCTAATTGTTATTGCACGTAGTGTAATTTTCACATTCAGCTAATGAATAGAAGACTTTATTTTGTATTTTTATAGGAAGGCAAGGCAATGTATTTACTTAATTTCTAAGATTTAGTTTCAAGCCAAAAATTTTAAGGCTGTAATATTGCCCTACTGCTGGACAACGGTATAATGTTAAGGAGTAATTTTGGATTGAATTTGTACACGGGGCTGAAATTCATCCGACGCATGAAGATTACCTGAAAATATTTTCCTATCCCAATTGTAAATGCATGCTAGGCACATAGTCATCTAAAATCGCACCCGTTATCGTCTCTTTAGATTAATTTTCTGTCCACTGGGCCATTTTCTATCTAATATAATAATATGAAGTAAATTTATAATCAAATCAAAATCTATTTTATACAAGTAGGCTCTTAAGCACTTTAGAATCATTGTGTTAGAGGATTAAATTTAATGTAAAGTTACAACCGGTCGTAATGTTGATTCTACAACAGTTCCGTGAAGGAATAGCGTATCCGGATGCCGTAAAAGACGACTAACTGGTACTACAGTACAGTCCAGTAACAGCCTGTTAATGTCCCAATGCTGGGCTATCGCCTCCTCTCCCTTTTGAGGAGAAGGTTTGAATCTTATTTCACCACGCTGCCAATACGAGCTGGTAGAATTCACATGTGACAGAATTTCAATGAAATTAGACAGCATGTGTTTAATTTTCTTCTTTAAATTAGACACATGCAAGTTCCTGGTAACTGATACTACTAAATGATTTTATTAGGAGATAACCCTTTAGTATAAGCCTACACTACTTTCAGATCATGAAACAGCAAAGTAATGTAAGTGAAAGTGGTATTTAGAGGAAAACGCTCTTTCCCTGCATCCATATCAACTCTAGTCCGTCTATACGCTTATTCTATGGTTCCTCATCGTTTCAGAATATCTATGGAAAGGAAGTGATTCTAATGTAGGTTCAACTTAAGTAACTAACATTCTTCATATAAAATACCTGAAGCTGTTTTTTTTTCAGGGGTAAAAAGAAGCACGGTGTGCACTGAGTTATATGGATGAACTCAAAATATACTCAAGTGCTATTTAATGCTTGGATAAGAGTGTCTTCGTCCGCATTACATTATTTGCGTTCACAGATTAAAACTTACGAAGAGAATCGAATCGAATTTAAATACTATAAAATAATATTAATAATTAAGGCCTCCAAGCAGTATATCCTTCGAGTATTTAATTTTAAGGATGATAACATATAAATAATAAACATTCACCTCGAATCGACATTAAATTTGTAGTGAGGGAAAAAATATTGAGCATGTTGTTTAATGAATAAATGATCAAGTAGGAAATGATACATACATACAATGTTATTTCTTGATACAAATATAATTATTATTTATCACGATAAAAATAGGGTAATTGAATTTTTGATACAAACTTTATTTTCAGTTTTTGTTCTTTTTTTTTGGTTTTTATTTTACACCAACCAATATTATATTTATGCTTTTTATCGTACAGTACTATTTTTTTGTTCGACCAATTAATATATTATAATAGTATAGTAAAATATATATTAAATTATTTGTAATATAAAGTATTTAAATATAAATTTTTTTTTCTTAATCATAAAAATATTATTAGTTCATAATTAGAACTCTTTAACGAACAACCTTGGTCGCGGTTTATTCAGAAATTTTTCATTTTATGTAGCGGCAAATCTGTTATCGGAAGTTCGGAAGTGAAATTTAAGCGGATTCATGTTGTTGGGTGAATATCATAATTATAATATACGTAATTTATTAAAAAATCTTTGTAAATCACATAGACGAATTCAATAAATGGATAAAATTAACTAATAAATAATAAGTACCTGAAATAAATAAATATAATGAAAAAAAAATAACATTGATAATACTCGCACGCTCATTAATACAAACGCAAAATAAATAAACAATATAATAATAAACAATACTTGACGTACAATCCTTGTTGTTGCGGTTAGTTGCAAAAAAGTTTATAATCGATGCGCATGCGACGGTTAGCTCCCGAATTTGTCATAATCAAGTGTCAAATCACTACAATTAGTGAAAAGACAATCACTATTACACAAGTGACTAAAATGCGTGCGTGCTGTACTACTTTAAGATTAACTCAGGTTTGTGGGTAATGATCACGAAACCACGCCGTGGAATAACTCTGCTTGTCCTCTGCTATCGAAGAAAAATCCATTGAGAAACTCCATCCTTTTACCCACACAACTTTTTGGTAATATAAGAATCTTACCGGGATCATATAGCTTTAAAAATATCTTACAAGTAGATACGCGAATGCTTAAGTATATATGTACATACGTAGTTTATCGTATGGAGTAGGAAAATGACAGAAAATAGTCAGATATTTGATCATACATATAAGTTATCGGAGGGAGATATCTCGTATACTACAAACGCTTACCACTTATATGTACTGCTATCGCTGGCGGCATAACAAATATTCCAACCAGGAGATCAGCAACAGCCAAACTCGTTACAAAACAATTGGTAACTGTTCTTAGTCTCTTCGTGGTCACAACAGCTGATATTATTAAAGTATTGCCTATAACCGTCACTACTATAAGGAGAAATAGAATTATAACAACAGTAGCTTCAAACACATCATATTCGCTAATCGCACCACACAAGTCACTCATATTTGTTCCATTATTCATTAAACCATCGCGACTATCAGATTCATTGCAAAATATAGTCGACACTTTTTCATCTACTACGTTTATTATGTGGTAAATATTGCTGGTAGCATTTCGGTCTTTTTCTTTTGTATTTTCTACAAGAACTTCGATTTCTGTCTGTTGAGTTGTGTTCCATTTTAGAATATTCTCAATTAATTCCAAGTCAGATATCGATATCATGGCATTATGCTCGAAGTTGATTCCAATTCTGCGACTCCATTTTCTGAAACAAAGAAATTTTTTTTGATTAGTTTCTTACGTAAGAAAAAGGGCACGTTTTTTTCGCTTTTATAAAAATAAAGGGAAAGATCAAATTAAATTTGCAAGTAAATTTTACTTCGTTATTGAATAACCTTTATTTGAAATTCGTAATTGTTTGAATGTGAAAATCGATAATTGATTAATTAATTTTAAAACATTTAATACGACGCAATTAATTCTAGGAAACTATTTTTTATTGTCTTTAAATTGCTATAGTCAAGTTTTTTTTTTATTGTTGTCGCGAAATTGCCTTAAAAATATTAACACTTTCTGGGACAGTAAACGTTTATAAACGTCATAGCAATTACTTCACCATTTTGTGTAATGTTCCCAACTTTTTCCTAGTGTTAATAATAGATTTATAATTTATTTTTTTTTATAGAATAGGAAGGTGGACGAGCATATGGGCCACCTGATGGTAAGTGGTCACCAAACGCCCTTAGACATTGGCATTGTAAGAAATGTCAACCATCGCTTATAGCCAATGCGCCACCAACCTTGGGAACTAAGATTTTATGTCCCTTGTGCCTGTAATTACACTGGCTCACTCACCCTTCAAACCGGAACACAACAATATCAAGTATTGCTGTTTTGCGGTAGAATATCTGATGAGTGGGTGGTACCTACCCAGACGAGCTTGCAGAAAGCCCTACCACCAGTGGTATGGTTTTATTGTAACATAAAATGTCATTATTAAAAAAACTTACGCAATTAAAAATTCTAACTGAATTTGATTTTCTAGTAAATATTTTAATATTAAGTCAATATGCGATAGAAATATAAAAAAATATTTAAAATGCGAATATCTAAAAAAATTCTGTTATTTAAAAACTTGATACAATTTAAATATTATTATTACATGAAAATGCATTAAAAATCAATAGAGTATAGAGTTTTTAAATAATATCTATTTTTTTTATAAAATTGATCTTACTGTATTGTGTACTTTCTTGTGTAATATTGTGTTAACCCGAAGGACTATAAGATAATAAGATTAATAGTTAAAAAAAGCTAATAAATAAAAACGCTGGAGTAGTTGATTTTTATGTAGGATATATAATAAATTTAAATATAATAATAATAATAATAATAATAATAATAATATCGTGGGACATTTTTCACACACGGCCATCTGATCCCAAATTAAGCTTGTACAAAGCTTGTGCTATGGAAACCAGACAACTGATATACTACATATACTACTTTTCTTTTGTAAATACATACTTATATAGATAATTACACCCAGACTCAGGACAAACAGACATGTTCATGCACACAAATGTCTGTCCTGGGTGGGAATCGAACCCATTATAAATATATTTATTATATATAATCATTATAAATATATTTATTATATATAGTCATAAAATATATTTATTATAATTACAATTATATTATATTATTATAAATAAATAATTCAACAATCTGCCGGTAGTTATTTAGGGAAATTGAATGAATATATTATATATTTATTTAAACAAATTATCCATAAAATTTGCGTCAAATAAGAACTTAACAATGGAAATTGATAAAGTTGGTATCATCGGATATACTGAATTCAACTCAAATTAATCAAAATCGCTTTATATTAAAAAGTTATACGTGTTAGAAATACTTATTTATGTACTTCATTTAATATATTTAATAACTACATATTTCTATATTGTATATGATTAATAAAAATATAATCGTTTTCAGAACGTCATTGGTATTGTTTGGTAAAAAAAAGTTAAAAAAATAGTTTTTCCCGCGCATATATAAAAAACGGAGAACTAAACGATTGTCATCGAATTAACAATATATGATATTTTGTTATAATTAAATTTAAAATATCTCATAAGTTATTATATTAAAGATATTAAAATTAACACATAATAAAATTTATTACTTCTCCAGTAGAAGTATTTATTATACGCGAACAACGAATTGAAAATTTGAAAGCTTTTAACATAATTATGGTTATTTAATGAAGTTTTAAAGCTTATTCCAACACGCTACTAAAATGTAGATTGGCCGATATATATGTGTTAATGTTTTATCCAATGCCAGCTTTTTACACAAATTAAGATGATGCAAATTCATTGGTGCTTCTCCGTGTTTGACCCAACAATCTTCGGTCTAAGTTTGCCTGTAACTTAGCCATAACAACCCATTTGCGGTTTGTCGGAAAAAATATATTGAATATATTTCCTTTTCCTTTCACATGATAGATTGTGTGTTCATTTTTTTCTGACAACATTTATTCTTTCTCGAATACGTTGAAATAAATCTCTTTACGGGATAAGCCTGCCTTTCATTCTTTGTTTTATTTTAACATAATATATCATTGTTACGTGTACCTTTAAAAAATGTGCCCGATACGGGACGCCCGGCAGATGTGAAATATTGAATATTAAATTTATAATGAAATAACACATAAATAAATATAAAGTAAATTTTATTGGGTAATTTTTTTTTATATGTCAATTATATACAATATTCTTCTTGTTTAGGTACATATAATAAAATTATTAATTAAATATGACTATACATATCATGACGAAGAATTATATGTGTTTGTGTCGTGATTGATTGTATTTTTGTTTGTTTGTGTTTACTTTGAAGTAATCTCTACACTCAGATAATACGTTTGTGTTTAATAATTATGTAAATGTGTTAGAGTAAGTGATTGTAAATTAAACTAATAAATAAAATTCTAACAGCACTTTCACCACTCACGTATAAATTTAGTCATTTTGTAAATTAAAAGACTTGTAATTAATGAACAGAATTAACGAGTATTTATTGATGGAAATAACATCATGACTGAGCAATGTTTCAACTATGGTAGATAATAAATTAAATTTAAAGCGATTTTGAGGACACTATTCAGCATTTATCACCGTATCTTATAAGGTTCCATCGCGAGGTCCTAAGTTCAAAAGATTCAAACGAGCTAAAATTTACTTGGGTTTTACCTCCGAAAAGTTCTCATTAGGCGCTAGAAATGTACAAATCGGTAGCATTTACACTTCTGTACTTATGTAAACAAAAACGTTCGGAGCGTTTAATCTTATTGTACGTGTGTATTCGTTCTATCAGATATCTATAAGAGAGAATGAACATGTATTTGCATACACACACACTAATGTACTAATGCCTTGCGCAATTAGTTAGCCTCTCTTGAAAATGGTTGTCGCATCGTCAGGAGTAAATTATCATCATCATCGTGGTAGAAATTACTAGCATTTCATATTTAAGCTCAGTGTTTTATTATTTACATAGATAACTCAACCCTGATTTCTACTTCTTAAGCGATCCAATATAAATTAATTACATAGTAACAAAACATGTTCATAAAAATGATATTTTTCTTATGCTTGACAGAATTATGCGTTTTCTTGACATTTTCTCATTACCAATAAAACTTCAAGACAAATTATTCTTTAAATTCATATATTTATATGCAGGATTTTTATTTGTATATATTTATATATATTTTAATTTTGGTTTTGAATTAAGTTCAACAATCTTACGAGTTAACCAATGCTTATCTTCGGCTCGTTTGATCACACTCCACGTTTGATGTCCCTCGTGTCTATAGTCACAATATCACTCACCCTTTAAACCGGAACACAATAATACTAAGTATTGTTGTTTGGCGTTAGAATATAACGAGCGGGTGATACCTACCTTGGTAGGGCTTTGTGCAAGCTCGTCTGGGTAGGTACCACCCACTCATCAGATATTCTACCGCAAAACAGCAGTACTTGATATTGTTGTGTTCCGGTTTGAAGGGTGAGTGAGCCAGTGTAATTACAGGCACAAGGGACATAAAATCTTAGTTCCCAAGGTTGGTGGCGCATTGGCTTTAAGTGATGGTTGACATTTCTTACAATGCCAATGTCTAAGGGCGTTTGGTGACCACTTACCATCAGGTGGCCCATATGCTCGTCCACCTTCCTATTCTATAAAAAAAAAAAAACCCAGATGGCACAAAGCTCTACCAACAATAAATTTGTACGTCTGTGTTTGATAGGTGAGTAAACATTTCGTGGGTACATTGGTGTATTTCGTATTTCTTTCAATGCAATATCTAAGGGGGTCCACTACATCTTACAGTTGAATAACTATTAGAATATCAAGATTTAGTACATAAAAGGTGTGATGGATAAAAACGAATAATTTTGGCGGACTTTGAAATATTATCTCTTCATTTACAAATTACTTGTTATTTATCACGTTCAAGAGAAAGCTTAGTCAATTTTTCGATGACGGTTCACAGACTTAAACGTTTTTCATGATTGAAATTGAAGGGTAGTAAATAGACCCTATATGGTAAGTGATTTTTGACATTGATCAAACCTTGAAACGTTGCCAACTTTATGTCATACGGCCAATTTCTATAGAACTATGATGATTCATAGATTTAAATATTAGAGTTTAACAAGAATGCAGGAATGTAGTTCACATACAGTCGTCATTTTTGCTTAATTTTACTTCAATTGACTTCTGGTGTATACGAATATTTGAGTAATGTTTATTTATATTTTCATAAACTAATATTGGTTGTATAAGTTAGCTATTTTTAAAAAAAGAACATTTTCAAATTTAGAACACTCGGTTGTTTTTCATCAATTTTTTCTAAACTTATGAACCGACTACATTGTCCTTTATTACGTTTATGACTTAAAATCAAATTTAATCACCAATCCAATTTAGAACTTATTCTACTATATACTGATCTAATAAGAGGCGCGATGGAATAAATTCCAAGCTTTCTCATCAAGAGAACGAGAGTTTAGTAGGATATTTAGTAGCTGTTTCTTTACTTATTTGTGAACAAACATATATATCCAAATACTGTCTATGCACAGTGAATATAAGCTTAAAGCTGAATAATGAATACGTACTTAATTTGAGCATTTAATTTATCTCGTGGTCGGCGGTGAAGGAAAACATCGTGATCTGACGGATTAAATTATAGCACACGCTTATGCATGACATTAACGGCATTACAGCAGCTTTAAGAAATAATGTTTACTAATTTTAGTGTATATACTAGTTTTAATTATTAATTTATCATTATTTTTCTAATTTTAATGTCTTTTGTCAAATCACATTTTCAGCTGAGTGTTTTTTCTTTTCTTTGTTCCTAATTTTATTTAGAGCTTTAATATGACTTAATATGTTTACTTGAAAGCGATTAGCTGGTGATTATTTAACCAATGCTGTGTCTTCTTTTATCGAATATCAAACCAATAATGACAGAAAGAGCGAAATCATTCTTAAAATAAACAGCCGCTAAGTAACGTTTATACTTATGGCAAGTTACTCTTCAGACACTTAATGACTCTCAAAACATTGTAAAATGTTATTATGACTGCTATTTAAATCGTATTGTATCGCGAAAGGAACTTCGTTCCAATCTACTGTCTCACGTCACCTTTTTATCTCTTTAATCAACTATTTGTTTCTGATGTGATCATTTGATGATCCGCGTGTCAAAGATATGTTGAAATGCTTCAGCTATGAACAGTAATTGTTTCTTGAATGGCAAAAGTCTAATAGGATTTTAAAAGGTCATCTATTGAAGTTCAATTGAGTTGGATATAGTTACCAGTTGTAGTGACTTTGTGTAAGTTTATATTGCAAAATGTTTGAAAGCATTTAATTTGTATATAGAAAAGTTTTTAAGGTTGTTGCTATATGTTAAAAGATTAATGAATATTTTACCGACTCAAAGGCATTTACAAGCTGTGCAGACTTGACCCTTGTGCAAGATTTTAAAGGAGAAAATCTAAGAAAAGAATCAGTATATTTTTGTATTAATTACAAGATTGCCTTTGAAAGGTGCCAGTTGCATAGAGGTTTGATATCTTTCGAACTTTCGAAATACGAAAAATTAAACTAAATAGAAAACATTCCCTAAAACATATGAAACTTACAATTTTAAAATTAAAGATGACATATATTGGACTGATTATATTTTTTATTAAAACTTGTAAATATAAAGTCGCAATTAAGAATAGCAAAATAAACCACAACTAAGAACGGTCTCTCCTTCATTTTAGATTTTTAATTAATTAAAAACACACTAATGAAGCCGAAATGGCCAAGTGGTTAGAACGCGTGAATCTTAACCGATGATCGTGGTTCAAACCCGGGCAAACACCACTGAATATTCATAAGCTTAATTTGTGTTTATAATTCATCTCGTGCTTGACAGTGAAGGAAAACATCGTGAGGAAACCTGTACGTGTTTAATTTCATTGAAATTCTACCACATGTATATTCTACAAACCCGCATTGGAGCAGCGTGGTGAAATAAGCTCCAAACCTTATTCTCAAAATGTAGAGGAGGCCTTAGCCCAGCAGTGGGACATTAACAGGCTGTTACTGGTACACTAATTACAATCAATCATCGACGTCTTCTATCTGACGTATATATATATATTTTATATATACGTCATATATATTAATTATACATATATCCTAACATGAGCTTGAAATTAATTATCTGGTAAATTAAAAATTATCTACGGAATTTAATACTACATTAAATTATTCTACTATTTAATTTGGTAGTGTTATCAACAACTTTATAATGGAAAAAAATTATGATGACTATCACGTGTTAGATCATTTCTGATGACATTACTTTGGAGTCAATGTCATTTGTATTCATGACATACACACGCACGTGAACTTAAAACGTGCAGATTTTGCAAAATACGTAAATACATATAGTGAGTATAGATATGGCACATGGTTTTAAATTCTATAATCGCTAAGATGATAAGGACACTCGCAAATTTGAGAAACTTTCAAAACACCGAACGGCTTTCTCAAATCGACGTAAGTAAATAACGGTCCTGTGGTTTGAATAGACGAAATCTTTAACTAAAGGCTGCGGGTTGAAACTTAAGCCGGCAGCCTGGAGTTTTTATGTACATAATAGGTGTTAATCAATCATCTTGAGACCTTTGGCCCACACTGGGTCGTAAACAATTACATTTGCTTTTATCTAATAGATGTTTTATTTATCTATAATTTCTTAAATCTAAACATTTAATCCCAGTGGTTCAATCGCACGAATCTTAACCAACGATTGCGGGTTGAAACCGATTTCAGCACTACTGACTTTTGAACTGCTCGGCGTTGCCACATGTGTATCCAGCAACCACCATCGGGTGAGTGTGATGGTATAAGCTCCAAATCAACTTCTCAAAGGGGAGAAGAGCCCTCAACCCAGCACTGGGACATTTACAGGCTGTTACTAAAGCACTCTTAAGTTATTCGGGAATTAAAACTGAAAAATGAAGCTAAATATTTTCTCGTCTGGATTTTTTAAGTATAATCAACATCAACCTACTTACCTCTAATTACATAGTACCGTTTCAGCCTCAACGTCTTAACGAAAGATTTTATAATAAAGTTTACATATTTTAATTAAATAAAAGAGAGTAATTAAAACCATTTCAAGTAATCGTTACTGTTAATTTGCCTTTTATTATTTTTCATCTCTTAAGAGTATATTACGAATATGATATTATTAAAAATTTAATATATACTTTCTTAACGTTAAAAAGAGGAAAAATCAAATAAATAAAAACATTACACGAGTACACCAGTAAACGTTGTTTTGGTTAGTGTATTATATACTATTATAGTATATAAACAGATTTAATAAGCCAGAAATTTCAGTATATTTTATTTTTGTATATTAAAAAATATTGTCCATTAGTGTAGGTAATTCCATACATATTTAGGTAATTTAATACCTTTATTTATAGCACATATATATATTTAACCATTTTTTTATTCACATATAAAAAAACTTTCTACCAATGAAAAGTTTTCTTTCAAATAAATAGGAGATCTCCAAAACTACATTATAAACATTAAATACTATAAATCTAAAAGCTAAACTCAAAGTTCACAACAATTTGGCTTTCCTTGTGCAAACTAGTTCGCGCAGTTAAGCGCGGGAGGGCGGTAAAATGCGCAAACTCAAAAAAAAAACTTGTGTAATGGTTGCATTGTAAGGATTTAACAGCGAGATTTTCATTTTGACAGAAAATAAATTCGTGTGCTCAATAACAAGAAATGGTAATATAGCCTGGTGGTAGGGCTTTAAATACTTCGTATCTTATGTTCAAGTTTGAAAGGGGAGTGAACCAGTGTAACTACAAACACAAAAGACATAACATCTTAGTTCCCAAGATTAGTGGCATATTGGTTATGTAAAGAACGTTTAATATTTCTTACAGCACCAATGGCTATGGTGACTTACCAACAAGTGTTTTTAACATTAGAAGCTTAAAAGTGCCAGTTGGAGTACGTAAGTCGTTCCGTATCTTAAAAACTCAACTGTCACTTGAAAAAACAATTCAAATAACTTTTCCACATCGGCATCAAAAGAGCGAAAAGCGATGAAAGGGTGTAATTTATACAATGACTTTACGCTTGTGTGGTGTAATCTTTTCTTTTATATATTTTTTTTTCTTTCAAGCGGTAATTTATTTGCGATAAAGTACTTTGAAATTTGTATGCCTTTGATATTAGTATTAAATAATATAACATTTTACGTTTCAGATAATGCTTGTAATATATCCTCGTTAATTGCTTCTTTTTTAATCGTAGTGAGCAAACAAAAAAATTATTGTTTTTAGCAATTAATTAAACACGGGTACAGATACTAAATCAGTAGAGATTAAAAAAATACCTACAAAATCAATTAAAATTATATTTTTAATATGCATAATACCTAACCGCAAAATTATTTTGTCCCAGCTTGAAGGGTCAGTGAGCAAATGCGACAGGCACAAGGGACATATCTTAGTTCCTATGGTTAAAAGCGATTTATCCAATACAGTTATAAGTATTAAGATATATAGCAATGCTTATAAGTAACTTTATATATATAAAGTCACTTATAAGCGTTGCTTAGTTAAACACTCATCTCTCTTTCTGTCATCATTAATATGGCATTCGAAAGTAAAAGACACAAGAACAATCTGATTTTTTTTACGAAAAGTTAAATTAATAATATAATCAAAAGTAAAGTCTAAACAATAATTTAAAAACATTTTTTAATGGATTAACAATAAAAATTATGTTTTAAACATTTTTACCAATAAAGCGATTCGTTTAAATCATTTCAGAAAAAATAATAATTTATTGTTAAAAACAACCCTTCGAGGGTAAAAGTTTGTAAATTCGTTGAACGCTATAAATCTCGAGTGTATATGTAATTTATTTTAAACGTACCGCAATTTATATGCGAACATAAAATAATATGTATTATATATCATATAGGCAGAACTTATTCATTCAAAGATAGATAAATACAAACATACTTATTTTAATGAGGCATTGTTTTAATTAAGTTATCTAATACCATAAAGGCGATTGTCTGTATGTTACGCTTCAAGGTTAAACGACTGAACCGATTTTGATAAAATTTGTTGTGAAGCAAGCTTGATAACTAAAGACGGATATAGGCTACTTTTTTACGTAATACTTGCCCCTCACCTAACATGCGGTTGAAGCTGCGAGCAAATACCAGTATTTAATAAAGCAGGAAGTTATTAATACATATTTAAATAAAGACAAACGACTTTCAGTACATTTTTCTCCATTATTTGTCAAACGATTTTCTTTCATATATTTTTTTAACAATTATCGAGCATTCGTTTTATCAAAAACAATATAGAAATAAGAGTAGAAAAAAAATGTTCGAAAAGACGTAGCCTTTATTTAAGGCTTATTTATAGACACAATAAAAGTGTAATAAAGTTCATAATGTACATATGTTCATCTAACATCAAAATTTCAATATATAACGTGATATAACACAATAATCCATTTGACTTAATTTCAGTGTTGCCACAGAAATTACAGGTTTCATCTCCCCCAGGAACTAGACTGAGACAACCAACCTCAAATATTGTACAAAATTTACTGCATTTCAAAGCTGTGTTATTTACACTTGTAAACTGTCAATTTAAACTCAACTAGAATATAATACTCGATATTTTATTCATACACGCTGAGAATAGTCAATGGATAGTCAATTTTCATAAACATAATTTTACTCTAGGTTTCACTGTTCAAGTTAACGAAATAATTTGTGCCTCGTTTTCATAACTTAAGCCCAATAAGTAAAAATTGATTGATACTTTTTTATGAATTTCTAGTCGTGAAAATGACATTCCTCGTGATTCAGACGACAATACAATAATTTTACGAATCGAGCTAATCGAGTGGATCGTGTAACTTTTCAAACGCTCCTTGCAAAACCTTTGAATGTGAATTCATTTATTTTGTCGAGTAATACATAATATTATATTAAAATTATGATTTAAATTTATTTATAGATATTAAATACATTGGAGAAAATATTTAAAAAAGAGCGTAGAAAGAGCGTGGAGTGATTATTATTTAATACATTATCACTGGGTTACTCATTAGAAATAATATTATACACTGCTCATCAGACAAGACAATAGACGAAAAAGAGATAACAACGGCTCTTTGTGTGTAATATTAAGCAGTTCTGAATTTAAATAACGAGCAAGAAGATATTTTCGGGAAGATAAAAGAACATAATACGAGCATAATATAAATTGGTAGATAACGGTGTTTATATGTAGAAATTATTTTGATAGAACATTCGAGATTATCTATACTCTATACAAACAAACAAAATTGAAGTGTCTATCTGTGATTTCAAAGTTACTATCTCTTTTTAAGTTTGCGAACAATTTGCGAGTTATCATAATCAAACTATATATTTTTTTAAGTTTGTCAATTTGCCTATTTGTCCTGGGTAATCTTAAAATATACTTCATACCTTATTGTACACCACAAAGATAAAAAAAATACAAAACATGGATACAACCTAATTATAAGTAGCATACAACTTTGGCAATCTTATCGCTACATTGCGATCTCTGCCATGACAACCAACAGCGTAAAGAATTACTCAGAGGATGTGAGGTAAGTCTTGCTGTAATAATAGTAAATAAAAAACATAGATCTATAACAAAAACAAACTAATAAATAAATGACAATATAAATATAAAATACACAAATATTAATAAAAAATATATATTATCAAAAATATATAAATTGCAAATGCAAATAACAAAATTATATATCATTTTAAATATATGAGAAGTATTTCAAGGTATCGTTTACGTTTTTATTTCAGTTGAGTCCATCAAAAGTTATAACAAATTCAAGTTCACGTATGTATCATTGTTCTCCACTATTTTAGAGTTAGGCATATCTGTATAAATAAATTAAATCGAAGTGTATTTCTGTGATTTCAAAATAATAGTTTGTAATTAACTAAATTATAAAGTTTAAATATAAAATGCTTAGTTTCTTTTTTATTAAAGAGCGTTTGAATTATTATTTTTTTGAGGATAATTATTATTTTTATATTCAGTGAACGCTTAGGTGGAAGTGAGACTGATAACACGATGGTTCAGGAACAAACTTTTATATTATATTTGTTACTAGGCGCTCTTTATACTGTTTGACGATTGAACATGAATATTACTTAACCAATACATTATAAAATCCTGGTTATTACATAGTAATTAGTAGGTAACAGCCTGTTTATTTGCCCACCGCTGAGCTAAGGCCACAAGACTCATGGACACAGCTGTTAGTTACTACTTTTATATACGTAGGTTTTCTCACGATTTTCTATCACCACACACGATGAATTATAAATACAAATTAAGCACATGAAAATTCAGTGGTGATTGTCTAAGTTTTGTGTCATGGCCTTCACCTCATACCGTTTGGGTTATTATATAAGATTGTTTCTATTATGTAGTTTAAATAATCTTACATTGGCTAATTAAAGATCTATATTTCCACTATATGTAGCTGCGTGTACACAATCTACACAGCTGCTGGACATCAATTATAGAAGAAAATCAATACGTACTGAACTACAGATCCTTACATAAACTGTATACTAAATGTTTCACAATGATTCAGTTTTTTTTTAAATATTTAAAGCTGTAACATTTTTCCGTTCATATGCTAAGCTCAATTTACTAAGCAATTTTACCATTTTAATATCAGCCTCAGTATGACTGGTGTCTAGTTTTATAGCACGTCAGATATAAATTACTAGAATAGGTGCTATAAATAAATAATATTGTAATTAGTGTCTTTCCTTTTGCTAATGTCTTCGTCTGTTGAGTAACAAACATCATTTATAACTCGCGTGTATTTTATTAATTATTGCTGAGACACAAAATGAATAGTAGCCAGAACAATTGATTTGGAAGAATACTAAATAAAATATGTTTGGCGCCAAACGTGGGACTTATATTAATCAATACACTTTATCTGAAACAGGTTAGAATGTTTAACTAAACTTTCGTTTATTACGCAAATATTTATAGTTTTTCTACTATTTTTGTAAATACATCTTTTTCTAGAGCACTTTTATCTTAACCGAAAGGGTTACGGGTTCAAACCCGATCAAGCAGCACTGAATTTTCATGGGCTTTTTTATAATCAAAGCATCGTAAAGAAACCCACATGTGTCTACTGAAAATCTGCCATACGTGTATCGACCAACTCGCATTGGAACAGCGTGATGGAATCATCTGCAAGTGTTCTCCTCAAAATAGATAGAAGGCCTTAGCCCAGCAGTGACCAAATTCATTTGGCCCTTTCAAATGCGCCTTTTTTGTGTCATTTAATTCACTCTACATGTCAGAAACTTTCGTTTCAACGTAAAAACAAAACGATTCTTTTACTCACCTTCAAATAGCGCGCTGTCATGTGCAATGTGGAATTTTTCCTCTCTGATATAAGAAACGTGAGTTGATGTTTTTTTTTTATTTACAGCATTTTTTGTTTTAGATACAGACATGAAAGGAAATTTGAATAAATTCTTGTTTTGTTTTTTTTTTTTTTTTATTTATGAAGTTTTACGAGACTAATGTAAGAATATAAAATTATACTCCGAAAATATAAGGAATAGGTAAATCTCGGAATTAATATTGTGAAAAAAACGGAGTTCGATTTTTAAGTTTTCTTATTTCTATTGGCGCGTTTTATATATCTTTTTAATCTAAATAACTGGCTAATAATATAAAATTTTCATTGTTATAATATAATTAAGAAAGCCATAATTATCATTTAAATTATACACATAAATATTAATTTAGTAAAAAATTAATATGTATTATAAATTATAAATTTTTTTTCTTGTATTTTTTGTAGTATTTTGATACGCTTTCTAACAAAATGATGTAACATAACATATCATTTATTTTGTACAGTATAATACATACTGTACTGGTAACACTAATTACAAAGGGATGACGGATATAATGACGATACGCGTTAATTTCTAAAACACGAACGTTAAGAGTCATTTGATGTAATTTCGTGCACATGTTGCCGCGGCGAAAGTAACGTGTGTATGTGTCATAGCTACGTGATCATGGAGTGCTTAAAATATAGGTTAAGCGGTTCAGTTGGCTAAGCAACACTTGGAATGGTCGGTTATTGGATGGGTGACCGGACTTTTTCATTTTCCTTCGTGCTTAATAATATACAATTACTTTTAAAAATAACAATATTCGCTTTAGAGCAATTTCAAAATAAACTGTACCCTTCTGTAAAAAAATATTTTATTTGTAATGTTTTTTATTACAAACTTTACCATAATGTATTAGGGAATGTAGTTTATTATAGAGAAAAATAAGAAGAAACCCGGAATCCGAGGTATTTTCTCTTAAATATCGAAACAAAACGAAATTTGTGGCGTAATTGTTTCCGTTGTGCGACTATATTTAAAAGCAAAATTAAAGAAAAGTATGAAACTAATAATCCTACTAAACTAATAATAATAATAAACTAGTAATCCGTATTATCACTTGATAAATCAAAGAAAATAGCCGTAGCTTCAAGGATTTACACAAAATAAGTGTCTTTTATTCAGGTTTGTGACTCTGTCGCTTTTAACTTTGTTATTTTTTAATTTTACTTCGTAAATATATTTTACTTGATGTGAGTAGCTTTTTCGAAAAGTAATATATTTACTGGATACATAATTATGGCCGCACGGAATTAAATCGTAAAAACTCGTAGATTTCATAGATTTAACTTCATAATTTTGAAGGGACACAGTGACAAAATGGAAGTCTTAAAAGGAAAGGTTGTATACACATGATTTCAAAATTGCCTAAATGTGTACCTATTATGACATACATTTTGCTTTCCGAACTAGAAACAAAACGTTAAATTTATGGTATATAATCCTAGTTAATCATTTTTTTATACTTTTATTTTCTTTTCCAATTTTTTGTCCGACTGTGTTTTTAGTTTCAGAATTGTAGCTGTAGCCTGATAAATTCAAAAAGCATCGGGCCTTACAACATTTACATTTTTTTTTGCTTGGAAGTGAGTAGTTATTATTACAGTAGTACTGTAATAATAATAGTAGTTATTATTACAGTTCACTCCAAGCAAAAAAACTACTATTTCACTTCAAAAACACATTATTTTAATGATAATGATTAAGAAATTAAAAAGTTTGATCATATTTTCTGATACACATATTATGTATATTGATAACATTTTGTAACAGTTTACATTTATTTGGTCAGTCGGCTGCAATATGAACTAAGCCTGATGTGTTCCGTTAAATGTGACCGTAGAATAAGTCACAAAACTGAGGTCACATAATGTTACCTTCTTGTAGTTTTAAATTGTTTAACAATTACCTATCCTACTTAAGATTATTAACTTATTGATATCAAATATTACAAATATTTTGCAACATATCAACAATAACAATTATTAAATAAAAGTGATTTATAATAGTAAAACTTGGTCACATACCTGAGGAACGAAATTGAAACAGAATATTTCAACACTGCGTCCGCGCTGGCAATAAGTTAATTTAAAAAATTAAAGCAAAATAGCGTCTCTCGATGAAGAATGATATATGTGCTGCATTTCGTGTCGAATTGTTCCTTATTTAGAACATTTTTATTTAAGAATTAAAATTATATTTACCAAACCATTCACATACATGAAATTATTGGAATTATCAAGATAATCTAACACGGGTTGGGAAGGGGACATGTAAATTCGATAGTCTTAAATATTTTAAAATCTTTGTAAAATTTATATTTGGTAAAGTAACAACAAATCGAGAATTTATATATAATTTTAAAAATATCTTTTTTACTTAAATCAATATATTCTGCTAGACGTTCATTCATCATGAAAAATAATTAAACAAAGTTGAGGGACACAGCGAAAGCCTACGGTACAATTTTTTTTGAAATTGCTCTTTAAATTGTTATAACGGTCTTAAAAACTAAATATAGACAGCAATTTGTATTTCTTTGATTTTAGATGTTATAATTTTTGCAGGCGCAGCGAAAGTAATCGGCGGTGAAACTTTCTAGAGGGCAAGAAAGTTCATAAAGAATGCTTCAGAAAGCTTATTATTATTAAATAACTTTATTGCACACTCGCTAAGAAAAAATAGACAAATACAAGTAAAAAGAGAAAAACAAAAGCTTAAGAAAAGTCATGCTATATAAACATAATCGACTTTAATATGCATGCAAAGGGCAGTCTTATTACTCAAGTAGTGATCTCTTCCAGACATTAATATTTATTATTTAAAAATTATAAATAGAATACGGCTCTCGCGACTCTCCGTTAGTTCGCTCAATACTTCAAGATATTTAAATTAGATGCAATTTCCACTAAAATTAAGGTAATTAATTTCCTTTGAATGTTATAGTTTAATATTCATAGTAAATTTAATAATAACAGAAAATATTTCTAGCATATTCCTAAAGTTCTATATTTAAAAAATGTAAATACATAACAATTCACTTTAATTTAATTGTTGCATGATATTAATTCTTATCAAAAAAATAATATTTTAACTTTAATGTTTACAAAAAATGCCCCAACGTATTTGAATAAGCCTTTAAATATTAAACATTATACTTGCCCCTGTTTCTTACCCTCTGTCAACGGTACAAGACAATGATGTTTCCGTTATATTAACCGTGGAGGCATTCCAAGCTAAAGCTTATGTAGCTGCAAATCCTGAGATACATAGTTTAATATTGGAACAGTAAAAGTATTGTTTTTTTTCTGTCGAGACATTCTTAGGTACCAGCCTGAAGTTTGTTGATTGTTTTTTGTTGTTGTTTATTGAGTTCTGAAGCTGTTGGTGCTACCTGAACTTTCTTCAGACGGACAAAAAGGAGTTCCACCAGATAATGAGATCGAACAGATTTAGCACTGTCATTAAAGTTGGTTAGTTACTTAAGGGTGGCTACCGTTTCTTTTACCAAAATCCCCTTATTTCACTAAAGTTCTAAAATACTACAACGACATATATCATACCATATACTCCTCTACTCTATTTCGATTAAAGGATCTCATACTTTTACGAAAAACATATTATGACGTTAATATATTTTTCTACCAAAATCCTTGTTTTATGGCACATACAAGGCTACATAATTTATTACTTCCGCAATAACTCCTTTATGATATTAAGCGTTTTCATAAAAAACGTATGTATATTACGATCACTTGCAAATATATATTTTCTGAAGTAAAATGTTATTCATTCTTTGTTATCGTTCGATTTTCAAATAAATATGGGTTCGATAGATGCCTGATCCTGTTGTAATATCTACCTATATTTTTATTTATCTATTTAATAAATAAAGATAAAGGAATGAATTGGATTAAGTTAGTTACAATAAAGCAAATATTGAATCAAACAGATGTTTTAATACGATTTTGTTATTAATAAGGTTTTTTGTACTGCAGAAGAGGGCTATTCGTGCAATTTATAACCTGGGCCCTAAAGATTCACTTAGATGTAAATTTAAAAAATTTAAAATAATGACAGTCGCTTCTCAATATATATTTGATAATGTTATGTATGACATATGATACGACAAAACATAAAAGATTTTCCTAGAAATTGTGACGTACATTCTGTTAATACCAGGAACAAGTATAAACTTACAACCATTATTACCAGATTACACAGGGTTAGTAAGTCTTTTATGGGACAATGTATACGCTTTTACAACAGGATCCCAGAAAACGTTCAAATATATTCAATTGTGAAATTTAAAAGAATCGTTTAGGAACCTTGTGTGCTAAAGGATATTACACATCCGATGACTTTTTAAATGATTGCACACCCTAGGAATGAAACGATCGCCTCCAGGTTATCTCAAATTAAAAAAGGTATATAATTTGGCTAGTGTTGTATATGTATTGCACTTCTTGTAAAGAAATGAGATATAAAAAAAAAAACCGCTGAGTTTCTTTCGCCGGTTCTTCTCAGGTCTGAGGTGTTTATTTCCGAACCGGTGGTAGATTTATGACAATCAATAAGCAAGTGTAACGCTACTATATTGAATAAAGATTTTTGACTTTGACTTTGTTTATATTATTTGTTTTATATATTTCTATGTCTATATCTATCTCTATTTAAACATATCTAGATTGATTTTTTTTATTCAAACTGAAATATATCTGACATATTACAATTTTGTTCGCTACATGAACACTAAAAGTATTTAAACACCTAGCGTCTAAAAACAATATGACGAATGAATGAATGATTGGAGTGAGTTTGCAAACATTTTCACAACGCTAGATGTGTGCGCTGCACACATTGTTAAACTGGTTGGAACGTTTTAAGTGACACAGGTTTACATTAGTGTAGCTAGCATTCCAAAACATATGCATACTCACATACATCTCATAAACACATGCATAAGTTTTTCAGACGCCTCGTAAAGGTTTTATATATGTGTGAAATAGATGTTCTAGTTTAATTTTTTAATATCAAAACCCGCGGCTTTACTGGTGGTAGGGCTTTGTGCAAGCTCGTCTGGGTAGGTACTGCCCACTCATCAGATATTCTACTTCCGGTTCGAAGGGTGATTGTAATTACAGGCACAAGAGACATAACATCTAAGTTCCCAAGGTTGGTGGGGCACTGGCTATGTAAGCAATGGTTAACATTTCATACAATGCCAATGTCTATGGGCGTCGGTGACCACTTACCTATTTCAACAACAGGCAACAGCGGTAAACTCAAATAAAAAAAAAAGTTTTGTTTGGCTATAAAATAAAATAAAATCTATTTTATTTATGTATAGATATAGATCTGCAAATAAACTGTTTAATTTTTTTTTGATAGCATGAAGACATGTTTATTTGATGATGATGATGATTGATGATTGATGATGATTGTCAGCATCTCCACCACTGCAATCCACTCCCATTCTTTGCAAGGATTATGACATTTTCAAAGCGCTACAATATAATGATAAAAAACGTTACACAGTTCGTGTCACAGACAGCGGTTTTTTGTTCCGATAAAAAATATTTCTAAAGACACGAAATAGAACGAAAAGTTTACTTTGAATAGAATAAAGATAATCACGGGAAATTCCTAAAGAAATATTATTTTGTAAGGTATATTTACGGACTTTCATTTGTATATAGAAATCCATTCGTTTTGAATGTGTTCGTTTGTTTGTTTATTATCTTTATTGTAGACATAAAACATAGAAAAATACATCAAAAAACTTAACCTTAATTAAAAATGAAACGTGTACAGACAGACTTATCTAAAAACGCTTCTCTTACAGTCAACCTTCGAGTAGATAGTGGATTTATGTTCTTCATTATGCAAAAACACCTGTCAATAGTTTTTATAAATTCATACAAAAAAAGTCAGTCATAGGGACTGCCGATAAAAGTGAAAACTTGAAACTGTTGAATATATTTGTTCAATTTCCACATCTATTAGCACTCTTAAGTAATAATTCTATCCCTTTTTATTATATTGCTTCCTATTCATCAAAATACACAGTATGTCGCAAACAAAATATGAATACAGCTTAATTTAAATAAATAATTGTTAAAATGCACTAATATTATTGGTATAATGTTAGTATTTACATAAATTTCAATCATTGTTATCCTCATTAATTTCCACAATACTTAAATTATTTGTTCTTTCAACGATTTCATTATATTAGTGTCGGTGACGCGAAGCCACGAGTCTATCACCTACGATAAACCAGTGCAACATGCCTAAAGAAATTTTCCCTTCAAAAATATTTATTTAAAAACTGCCTTTAATGCTAGCATAGGTTAATAATATTTATTTTATTTTATCTTGACGTGATACTTTGGAAATGTTGTGTAAACTTGTAATCGATATACATATCAAAAGTTTTTTTTTTTAATGTTATGTATGCCATCATTTAATATGTATATTGTTAGTGTTCCTATTAAATAAATAAAGACTAGTAAAATATGGCAGATGTTGTTTTGCCTGTGTATATATGTTAAAAGAAACCAATTGGCCATTGTTTAACGGTATAGACTATAGAGATGTGCTTCAGCACCATCAGGTCGCGAGCTAAAATATTTACTATGTAACTTTCTCCATGACAGAATACACATTTGAGCCAACTTTCATCATTATCGGTCAAACATTGTATTAGTCCTTTCATGCCGGGCCAGTTGGCGTGGTTGGTAGGGTAGATACTTACCTTTCATGCCGAAGGTTGTGGGTTCGATTCCCACCCAGGACAGACATTTGTGAGCATGAACATGTATGTTTGTCCTGAGTCTGGGTGTAATTATATTTATATAAGTATGTATTTACAAAAGAAAATTAGTATATCAGTTGTCTGGTTTCCATAGTAAAATCTGCTTAGTTTGGGATTAGATGGCGGAGTGTGAATAATGTCCCAGGATATTATTTATTTATCTCAACCAGACATGCCAACATTTATTTTTATATATAAGATTATCTACCCGTCCCCACTTCGCACGGGTAAAATAACGATCCATTAATGAAGTGGTCTAATTTATTATATTGCCTACAATATACGGTGTTGTATGTTTGCCTTATATATATTCCTAAATTATTTATCTGATCGGTATGAAAATTTGGTGAGCTGTTCTGAGTACGCCAACAAAGAACAATAAAAAAAAAACAATTATATACTTATAAAATGTTTATATAATTAAGTAGCCTCGGTACTCTAATATAATTATTTTGAGTACTAGTTAATATTTCATCATCATCAGCAAAAATGTTAAATTTGAGCGCAACATGTCAGACGGAACTGGCTTAATATTCAAGTGAACATTTTGAAAAATATTCAAGTGAAAATATACCACAAGTGTACTTAAATAGAAGCTTGTGAAAAAGATGCGATTTTAATAGATGACAAAGCAAAAATTTTCTTTTTGTCCCAACGTAAAAAGTAATATTTGCATATTTTTGTAAACGAAAAAGAAAAATAATGTAACAAGTCTTTTGTCCGACAATTAAACTTAGCCTTTTTCTTCTTTTGAGGCGAAAATTTAGAAATTATTCTACCACGTTTTTCTAATGCAGTTAATTAGATACAGTAATAGAGGTAGTGATAAGTAAGAACTAACTTAATTACTCACCCATGAAATGTTAACAACCGACTTATGGTGATAGTATTTTGATGCGTCTATTCTTGAAATGTTATAATTATAATGGTCAATATCGCATATCACGTTCTGAAATTTCACGACCTTTTTCTGCGGTGCGTTTCGAGTTTGTACTCACAGAATAGCTCTAAAGGTTTTGCATCCGATACATTCAAGTACTTACTTCCCCACCGAGCGCGAAATAAATTGTAAAATCAAATTATGCATGGGAAAATTTAATAGTAACTGCCGAGATTCGAACCCGCAATCTTTTTTTATTTGTTATAAAAGAAGTAGGTAATGGCAAATGGTCCACCTGATAGTAAGTCTTCACAACCGCCCACAGTCTTTGGCGCTGTAAGACAGACATGCTGTATAGCGGTAGAATCTCTGATAAGTGGATGACCTACTTAGTCTGGCTTGCACTCTTGCATACTCAAATGTTCATATATATATTTTATTCTACTATACTTATACTAAATTATTTAGTCAAATATTAGTTTAACACATCACTGGTCATAAATAAAAAAAACACAATCTTTTAAATTAAATTATCGAGATGGCCTAGTGGTAAGAACGCGTGAATCTTAACCGATGATCGTGGGTTCAAACCTGGGCAAGCACCACTGAATTTTCATGTGCTTAATTTGTGTTTATAATTCGTCTCGTGCTTAACGGTGAAGGAAAACATCGTGAGGAAACCTGCATGTGTCTAATTTCATTGAAATTCTGCCACATGTGTATTCTACCAACCCGCATTGGAGCAGTGTGGTGGAATAAGCTCCAAACCTTCTCCTCAAAAGGGAGAGGAGGCCTTAGCCCAGCAGTGGGACATTAACAGGCTGTTACTGTATCATGAAAACAAACCGTGACGTAATCGATTAACACATTCAAACCAATCGATTGAATCGTGATTAAGTATTAATCATCTGAATGTATTACTTTATATATTGAAGCTAACATGTTACACTACATATATGAATGGCTGAAGATCGGCACGGATAGTTATATACATTTATTTATTGCGGTTATATCAATTGCTACACGCTCCAATAATGTTTATCAGACCATTTAGGCTTGTACAAAGATGGTGGGTTCATCCTATCTAATTGAACTGAAAACTATAGAAAATAAATAACATAATATATATATCAATTCAAGTTGGTATAAAATCAACCTTCTACCGCATTGTCAGTCAGGCGGACAGTCAAGTAGAATCGTAAGAAATATTAAACATTACATCGCCAATGCTCCAACGACCTTGAGCAATAATATTTTATTAAGCCGGACAGATTTGAAATATTTTAATTAAAACAAACTTATCCAAAAAAAAAGCCGAGATGACCCAGGGGTAAGAACACGTGAATCTTAACCGATGATCGTGGGTTCAAACCCGGGCAAGCACCACTGAATTTTCATGTGATCTTTACAGTGAAAGAAAACATCGTGAGGAAACCTACATGTGTCGAATTTCACTGAAATTCTGCCACATGTGTATTTCACCAATCCGCAATGGAGCAGCGTGGTGGAATAAGCTCTAAACCATCTCCTCAAAAAGGGAGAGGAAGCCTTAGCCCAGCAGTGGGACATTCACAGGCTGTTACTGTACTGTAAACTTATCATACAATATTATTGTATTTATTGCTCTATCTGAGTTCTACAGTTAAATACATATATCCAGATAGAATTATTCATATATAATAACATACAAACTGTAACTCAACCGACGCTAAGTTAAGTACCAACTACGACTTGATGCTTAGTACAACGACTGTTTATAACAAAACCTCAAGCCATTATAGCTCTTAAATATATTATAATAAGTAACAGCTTAGAATGTTCTATTTAGATTAAAACATAAATGGCTACCTACGATTTGAAGTCATGCGATATTCGTTTTTAAATCTATCGAAATAAGGTTGATTTAATTTAGCTTTAACGAATTCATTTTAGTAATTAGGGAAACCGCGTTCTAGCTACTGTTACCACATTTTTACACTAGTATAACCGTAGGTTAGTAGCATAGCATTAAAATATTTTTGCAAGTAATGATATTTGATTGAATTTCATCTTTTCCCCAAATTATCGATAAAACACGCTGAAAGAGATATTAAAGATTAAGTCAAAAAATGGCCATATATATACTATGGGAAATTGTATGCATATAATATAGCTGTGTTAATATGGATAGGAGATTAAAAAAATTCATATAAGGCTATTATGTAAGAACCAACTTGATACACCACTGAAAACTATCGTAAAATGTCAGACGGGTATATGTGGCAATTCTATAATAATGAGATACCTCCCCTCGACAAAGCCGCGGGTGGTACTTAAATTAGTACTTTGCTTACTTTATACTTTATTGTACACCGCAAAGATTAAAAAAAAATACAAAATATGGATACGACATAAATATGAGTAGCATACAACTTTGGCGACCTTACCGCTACATCGATACTGACCTGGTAGAGCCAGGCAACAAACGGTGTAAGGATGTGAAGTGGTGCTATAATAATAATAAATAACAAAACATTAATCTATAACAAAAACCAACTAATAAATAAATGTCGATATAAATATAAAATACACATATTTCAATAAATAAATTATAATAGTATTATATAATAAACACAAATCAGTATGAAATGTCACCAAGAAAATAATGTAAAACGAATTACCGCACTGGGAACGCCTCAACCCTTTTGGTTTGGTCTTAGCGTTGTCGGTTGTCATGTTTTGTTAACTTACTAAAGTTCGAAGTATCAGCATCTATAGTAATCTTATATTATAAATGGGAAATTGCATACGTTTATTACACTATTACGTCTTTACTCAAACGATCATTATAAATATTTGCATACGTTGTTAGGGGTGCAAAGACACACCGTTAGTACACCTGATATCTGACCCATCTAATCACGCGAAACTGCGGACGGGAAACAGTATTTATATAACAAAAAAAATATTGATATCTACGACGACAACATTTTCATTGATTATTGAATTAAAAAGTAAAAAAGAAAAATAAAACAATAAACAAAACTGTTTAATTAATAACAATGTATGTTATGTCAAATAATAAAATGTCAAAGTATATAAAGAGGATTTACATTGAAATTGTCTTTAGATTAATAATGTATAAAATAGTATATAATAGTAACTATAAAACAATAACGTCTTGTCACTTTCCATAATAAAAAAAAACTTCTTTATCCGTTTCAGATCAACACATTTTTCTCATAATGTGTGTGTAAAAGATTACGAATGAGAGAGTCACAAAAACTAAGTGTTATTAACCCATCAATTCTGGGGGTGTTGATCTAGAGGACGTAGACCTTCGCGTCATCGTTCGCACTATTTTATTAGACGAAGCAGGAAATGCTGAACTTTAATCAAATAGCTGAGTCCAGATTTTAATGGAATTTCAAATCAAATTAGAGCACATAACGATACTGTTTGCTCATTTCCAGTTGAATATTTTTATTAGCTCATAGATGTCGAACTTAAATATAAATTTGTTACCCGCCCCAGCTTCGCACGGGTAGAATAAAGGGCTACAAAAAAGCTTTTATATCGTATTACATATAACTTCTATAGTAATATATATTTCGGTTTACGTGGCGAACGTATATCTCCCAGTCGGTATGGTCTTTTCCGACACCTTCAACAATCATCGTCATATTTCAGCCAAATAATATATATTTTTAATGAATTATACCTAAATCTTCGTCATAAATCACTTCGTTCATTGGTGAAACAGTAACAGCCTGTGAATATCCCACTGGTGGGCTAAGTCCTCATCTCCCTTTTTGAGGATAAGGTTTAAAGCTTATTCCACCACGCTGCTCCAATGCGGGTTTGTGGAATACACATGTGGCAGAATTTCAGGGAAATTAGACACATGCAGGTTTCCTCACGATGTTTTCCCGTCACCGTCAAGCACGAGATGAATTATAACTACAGGTAAAGCACATGTGAATTCAGTGGTGCTTGGCTGGGTTTGATCATCGGTTAAGATTCACGCGTTTTTACCACAGGGCCATCTCGTCTTTCGGCTTCGGCATTGGTGAAAACCATATGAGAATCCATTATGTAGTTTCTGAATTTATCGCATTCAGGCAGACAGACAGGTTTTTTTAATATGTATTGCAAGAATAAGCATATTTAATTATCTTGATATTACATTCGTCCATGGCTATCTTCAATGGCCCGCGATGTTCGAAATTTAAATAATTTCCTTGGTCTCCTTTTAGAAATTTGATTTTAGCCAAATATATTTTTTTTTGATTCTCTTTTTTGGATACCATTATTATTAATATTCTAATTTTAAAAATTACAGCGTTCTGTTAAGAGTTCTTTAAAAGAATATAGGTTGAGTTTTATATTTCTACTTATATTCAAATTAACAAGTAAATATGACCTAGTATATATTTAAATAATATATCTTATATTTATTTTATTTAATAATGATACTACTTAATAACAAAAAAGGAAAAACAATATTAATCAATTTTCTAATTAGGCTATTTTCAGTTTGATATTTTGTTTTCGTAATTATAAAAGATTTTAATTAGAGAAGTAATTACAGGATTAACCCTTTTATTAAAACGGCTATTCTAATTAAGTTTCTGATATTGAGACGCGGTACGAATTATTGGAATTTGTATATAACTCCGTAGCTTAATTGTGACATAATATTGACAACTTGAAGTGGCTTATGTGAGTAAAAGCTATGTAGAATTAATATTTTATATCAATAATACATATAAAAGTATCAATTTTTTTTATTTATTTTTATTATGATATAATAAAAAGGTCGTTAACATGATATGACATAAGAAAACAAAATCGGTCCATTCGTTTGGGAGCTACGATGCCACAAATAGATACACAGATACACACACTTTTTCATCGGTTTTTATAAAAAATATGTATATATATGGTAGTTGTAACTACCAAACTATATTATATATTATGAACACAAAATAAGCACATGAAAACTCAATTGTGCTTGCCCGAGCTTAAACCCGCTATCTTCGGTTAAAATTCTCATGTTCTAACCATTGAATCATGTCGACTCAAAAATGTAGTATAGTACTTATACTATGCTACTACTATACTACAATCTTGTATACCTACTAATTTAGTAGTTGCCGTCAATTCACTGTAAGCCATGAAATCTATATTAATATTATCAATATGTCTGTTACGCTGTAATGCTGAACAAATGAACCGATTTTGATAAAATTTGGTATGAAGAAAGCTTGAACCCCAATTACGGACATAGGCTAAGTTTTTTTCTTAGTACCCGCCTTTCTCACCTTAAGATGCGGGTAAAGCCGTAGGCGATTATTAGTTTAAAATAAATTATATATGTATATGGATATAACAATATTCCATGTCTCTTTAATTACACTGGCTCATTGTTGTTAAATTTAGTATCATATACGAGTGGTACCCACGTAAACACGCCTACACGTCTTTCGTTCAATGGTAACAAGGTTTGATAAAAACATCATTCTCTTGTGAATTTGATTAATGTTTAATATTTTGAGATCTGCCAATATGGATTACGATTAGTGTTGTCAAGCGTCCCGAATTGCGCGGGACGTACCGATTTTCAAGGGTATGTGAACACGTCCCGAATCGGATTATGAGATGTCCCGTTTATAATAACATTGTCATGTTGAACGTGCTTGTTTTTTTATTTTTTAATAAAAAAATAAAGAATGTATTTTATGAAAATATTCGAAATTGTATACCTACGCAGTTTTGCAGATAAGTTTTGTTTTATTTTAAATATGTATTGACCTTTTTTTGTTGAAAATAGATGGGCAGGCTAAAAAATGAACATGAAATGACATTGGCCCTAAGAAATACTATCTCAGACATCGTCAATACGTCACCAACCGGAACATAACGAAACTATTTATTGTCGTTTGGGAATAGAACAAAACGGAAAAACAATATTAATAATAAGTGTCGTCCGTCTGAATTTACTTACCCCGAGATACTTGCATAAGACCTTACCAAATAAATATAACATTATAAAGATGAACATTAATAATAGTGAAAGCGGGATGGAGTGGATTTAGGTGAGAAGAGGAGATGAACAGAGTTTTGTGGTTTGTTGAAATATATTTAAATAAGGATCATATTAGCGGATAACAATTAGCTTAGAAAAGAGAATAGTAGAAATTAAATAATTATTTTTTATATTAATAGTAATACAGTTTTAGTATTTAACAATATTATTGTATTTATTTGAATCTTAAATTATTTTGGACCTGTTATATCAACACAATAACAAAAATAAAGAAATACAAGATTTATTACTTATGGTTTTTTATCACAAACTAGCGTATGTACTAAGCGGGCTTCGCGATTTTCTTACTAACCCTTTGAAATGCGCCGCCCACCGCCTTTGAAACATGCCGTAGGCACTGCGTCTTTCTCAACAACATTGATTTGAAAGAATTATGAATAAAACTAACACATACATATAGTATCCAAGGGATTAGTATATATGTTATAAATCTGAAAAGTAAGCATAATATATGAACATATAAATGAAATATTTATATTATATGTAAACAATGACTAAAATTATTCGCTAAATATTATGTCAGATACATAACAGTAACAGCCTGTTAATGTCCCTGCTGGGCTAAGGCCTCCTCTCTCTTTTGAGGAGAAGGTTTGGAGCTTATTCAGTCACTCAGACACATAGAACGGTTGAAATCCCGAAACACCACTGAAATGCGCTTAATTAGTCTTTATAATTCATCTAGTACTTGACAGTGAAGGAAATTTATATAAGGTATCCTGCATATGTGGAATAAGCAACCCTTCTCAAGAGATTTTAGAGCGATGGTTTACGGGCGACGGGGGTTACATGGGGGTCGAGGGGTGTAAGAAAACGCAGGTAAGATCCCTTTCGGCTATTGTAGGAAAATAGGAATATTAGTAAATAATTATGGAAAAAATAATTAACGGCTCACGTTACCTAATTTTTACTTTTGGATAATATAAAAAATCAATAACAAATGCTATGAAATTACCACCATGGTGACGAAATGCGTTATCCCCACTATTAGAAGCCAACTAAGCAAGTCATTTCGACAACAATGAAAGGAGAATTATAATAAATAATTCCACGTTACATATTTCTCAGTAACTCTACCTACTGTATTAAGTCTAGCACTCGAGCCATTTAAACTGACTAACAATGTATTTATGGCTGAAGGCTCGTGCCAGTTGGTGTTTCCGGGAAACGAAGCTATTTGGTTACAATATTCTAAAACTCGATTGCGTTAATCGTTTAATTAAAATAATTATAAATTAAAAATTGAACAGTAATCGTGATAAAGTGGTTAGCCAATGTATATCGAAAATGAAGATAGTGAGTTTCAATTTTTTTTTATAAAACAATTCGTGCTGGCTGGTGTATAAAAATATCCTAAAAAACCTGCATGTGTCGGATAAATTCTGCACGTGTGTGTCTGTGTGTCATTTTCCTAGATGACCTTTGCTCAACAGTGGGAGCGTTCACTGTTACTTAACTCCATGAAAAACAATTTACTCGTTTTTAATTTCCATAGCCATATTTTTTTACATACCGTATTTTATACATAGTGTTCGCACAGTGGTCAAAGTTCAACCATAATTCTTTTGGAAAATTTGCAAAATACATTGCATTTTTCGAGCGGTTTTTTTTATCTACCCTTATTTCCATTTAATTAAAAAGCTCGGTAATAGCATATTGACAAAAAGAGTAAGATAAAGTATTGAACTGTTTTTGTCTTCGTCTATTAATATAGATAGTTGAGGAAATAGCACGTGCAACTACACTACACGTGTTATATCCCGACTAGTGATGTCACGTGATCGTTATATTAACTCAATGTTCTACGAGCAGAAGCGCTACCCGACCTACCGATTACATACTGAGCTAGTATGCGATCTCATAGAAGATACCCTCGGACCCACCAGACGTCACTCAGAGCCCGAGAAGGCTCAAAATTCAAGATGCAGTCTTATACTGGCCTCCACGTGTGGCGACGTTATAAGAGCCAGTACACATACTTAACATAAAAGCATACATTAAATCAGAAAAATACACGTGTTTTACTTGCAGTACACGTGACTAAAGTGAAACTTTACGTTAGAAAATTTCACAGAAAGTAACGAACCGTAAATGTGTAGTGTATAAAAGCTTACTTTTAAAAGTAAGATTTAGAACTTCTACCACTTTAATGCGGTTGGTCGAAACACATATGTCAGAATTTAATTCTACATAATAATTTCTTAACAATGTTTTCCTCTGACCTTTGCACGAGATGATTTTTTTTTGTAGTATCGGTAGCCAGACGAGCATATGGGCCACCTAATGGTAAGTGGTCACCAACGCCCATAGAGAATGGCATTGTAAGAAATGTTAACCATCGCTTACATCGCCAATACGCCACCAACCTTGGGAACTAAGATGTTATGTCCCTTGTGCCTATAATTACACTGACTCACTCACCCATCAAACCGGAACACAACAATACCATTTACTGTTGTTTTGCGGTAGAATATCTGATGAGTGGGTAGTACCTACCCAGACGAGCTTGAATTAAGCACACTAAGAATTCTGTACTGATTGTCCGGATTTATACCCTACTTTCTTCAATATAGTAAAATGCTGGTTGGCGCACGCCAGTAAAGCTCGCAGTCGACATGATTATTCCAATACCTTCAACAATCTTATATTACCATATTTCAACCAATTTACTCAAAACCTTAATAAATGCAACTAATTCTTTCTCATAAACCCGTTAACTGTTGAAAGCCGAAATGAAAATCCTTTCGGTAGTTTTGAGTTTATCGCGTACAAACAGATAGATAGACGCGGCGGGCGACTTTTATCTAATTATAGATTAACAATTCAGTGTTGCTTGGATTTGGTCTCATGGTCTTCAATTAAGCTCTAAATCTCCGGTTCTAAGCTATAAAATTGACTGCTAAAAAGGAATTTAGTGTTACTAAGGAATTATATTATACTATTAGACTAAGTGCAAATAAAACAAGTAACTGAAAGTGTTCAACTCATAAGTTCATTAACGTCATGTAATTAAAGCCGTCTATTGATGACTATTTATTGCGGAGGCAACTATTTCCGGTGAAGTTAACTGTTCGGTACATTAATTTGTATTGAAATTGCTTTCGAAACGCTTCGTTTTCCGACTAGTCACGAATTGATTGATTGCTTAGTGACAATTGTTGGAGTGTAAAGTTAATTATTCAAAAGATACCGATAATAACTTATTTGTATTTCAGAGATTAATGCAATAATACTAATTGAATCAATTCGAGCTCCCAAGTGACAGTTACATTAAATTGACATTGATATACAATGAAAATTTTTATATTTTAAAAATAATCTAAGAACGATTATAGTAGAGATATTACATTGGGCTATTCTATAAGAACAAACTCGAGCCTCAACGCAGACATCGGTCATGAAATGTCAGAAAATGTCATGCGACATTGACCATTATTCTTATAACATTTATATAATCTTATAACATCAAAATAGTATATCACCATAAGTCGGTCAACATTTCACTTGTGAATAATGAAGTGAGTAGCACTGCAGAAAGCTATCGTGAAATGTCAATTATAATAATTCAATATTATCGAAGTGCAAACACGTAGTATAAATTCGTAAAGTTTTTGATACGACATTAGTTCTTTTTTTATTTTAGGCGGACGGGTAAATGCGCTACCTGATGTCAAGTGGTCACCAACGCCCATAGACATTGGCATTGTAAGAAATGTTAACCATCGCTACCAATGCGCCACCAACCTTGGGAACTAAGATGTTATGTCCCTTGTGCCTGTAATTAAAAATAAGAATACAAAACATTAATCGATTAACTATATTTATAGAAATAAATCAAACTTTGAAATTGGACCTTTAAATTGGATCGAGTCCAGAGAAGAACTTAGGAGTATCATCGTCATCATCCATAGAATTCACTCCCTACTGGCTATAGACTCCTCGACCTCCTCTTGACTGCCTCATAACAACACATAATAATCACAAAGAAATTTTTAGTAATGTAAACATTTATTTCTTGTTCGATACAGAACCTTGAATTTCTAATCAAAACATGTATTTTACTTAAATTAAAAAAAAAAAATTTTTAATGTATTATTAATATAATTTATTTCAGTGAAATTTTTATTCCAGTTAGCATTATATTAATTTTGCTTTTCTATACGTTTTAATATTTAATGAATACAGACTTTTTTTCTTGGTTTGCAAGTGAGTAAAATGTGAATTTAAGTCAGCGATGCTTGCCCGAATATGAACCCGCATCTTCTATGCTAAGATTCACTAATTCTAACCATTGAGCCATTTCGACTCAAAAATCTATTCTTAAACTTATTAAAATAATAAATATACTTTCGGATAATTTAAAATATACTAAAAAAATACTCATATTTTAAATAAAATCCGCAAGTAACTTGTTTTGTAAGAAAATAATAAATTGAAGAACAATATTTCTGTCTTCAATTATCCATCTTCGAGAGGGCATTTCGATGACATTTCTCGATAACCTACATTTCCGTTTAGAAACAGCTTCTTATAATTTAAAAGAAGATAAATTAAAAACGTTAGCTTTCATTCATTTTGAGTAAGTCTAAGAAGTAATTCTTAAAAGCTGTAGATTTTTTTCAAAGTTTAAGTATACATTAATATAATTATACATATACATTATAAGTATACAGAGATGGCGTAGTGGCTAGAACGTGTCAATTCTAACTTAATATTTGGGCTACAAATTACCTTTCAATTTCATATGCTTAATATTTTTTTATACATCTCGTGCGCAACGGATAGAAAAATAACATGAGTAAATAAATAAATAAATAATATCCTGGGATATTATTCACACACGGCCATCTGATCCCACATTAAGCAGAGAATCAATTGCTATGGAAACTAGACAACTGATATACTACATATACTATTTTTCTTTTTGTAAATACATACTTATATAGATATTATTACACCCAGACTCAGGACAAACAGATGTTCATGCACACAAATATCTGTCCTGGGTGGGAATCGAACCCACAACCTTCGGCGTGAAAGGCAAGTGTCCACCAACCACGCCAACCGGCTCGTCAAAACATGCTAAAAACAAGAAAATAAAGAGGTTGTTAAAACAAAAATGGATACATAAATACAGATAAAAAAGTGACTTATCCAAAAAAAAGCGATTAGTTATATATTATTCTTAACTTCAACTCGAAATTTTTCGTCTTGTGTCTTAGAAAGCGATGTATATTTCTTTGGGGTCTTTTTATTTGATATTCTATAATGTAATCATCATATAAATGTAAGGTCTATACCAGTTATTTTAAGATCTTATTTTTGTGAATCGTAATAAAATTGTAGTATATATATTTCAGGATAAAAATTTACTACTATTTAAAGTAGTTAGTTTTTTTTATACCAAGTTTATCCTTCAATATTTATTAAAATAGAAGATAAATTTCTTGAATTGACTTTCATTGAATTCAAACAGTCATCGAATGCGTTCTATTTTTTAAAAATTGTAACGATATATATAATAGATAAATTGTAGCAGATGACAAATTTTTCTCCGAGGAGTAATTCACAAACTTACTAATAAGACTGTAACTTACTTGTAACAACTGACAAATGCCCAATACAATTCATAAAATATAGGAACCGCGTATAAATGTATAAAAAATATGGAGAACTCAAACATAAATTCATAGTATGATAAACGAGTTTCCTTTCGCGATTTTAATCGCAAGTGAGAAGAGGGGAGCAGGTAACCCTATGCCTTTTGCTTTACTCCTGATAACTTGTATGCGAAATTTCATGATGAGTATTTAAGACGTAAAATCGTAACAAGCAAATTCACTTTCGCACTGTACACAAATTTTATTACATAACAGAACAAAGCTCTTTTTTTTTATAGAATAGGAAGGCGGACGAATATATGGGCCACCTGATGATGAGTGATCACCAACGCCTATAGACATTGGCATTGTAAAAAATGTCAACCATCACTTACATCACCAATGCGCCACCAACCTTGGGAACTAAGATGTTATGCCTGTAATTACTCTGACTCACCCTTCAAACCGGAACACAACAATACCAAGTACTGCTGTTTTAGAATATTTGATGAATGGATGGTACCTACCCAGACGAGCTTGCACAAAGCCCTACCACCATTAAACGTAGCTTGCACGTTACAGAACAGAAACCTTCTAGAATACAGGATGAGAAATGAGATCATTGTCTCAATTTTCGCTTACATATAAAACGGTGTATTAGATTTTTGAATACAATATTTTGTATTCTATATTTAAACGCTGACACAGTTTCGCAAATTTGCATTTGATTTTACTTTTTTTGTTTTGAAGACATTGCTTTCTTGAGAACTCACTTCTTTATTTTTTTGTAATTCAGAATCTTTATTCGGTTCTCAAATAAAAACCTCATACGTGAGAACTGGCGTGAGAAACTCTGCGAGATATATATATATTTCAAGCATTGTTATTTCCAAAGCAATAATTTATGTATTAAAAACTGCCTGGAGGCGATCGTTTCATTCTAAAAGCTAAGAAAGAGGTCATTAGTTTTATGATATCTTTTAACCCACGAACATTTTTTTTTAATTATACAATTGGATGTTTTTGATTGTAATCCTCTTGTAAAACTGTATAAATTGTCCAACAAAAAAAAATTACTAAGTATATAACTATAATTATACTAATTATACTAAGTACATTGAAATTTCTAGAAAAATCTTTCATATTTTTATACATCGTATATTGAATATACATCGTATTATTAGATATAAAATTGTACTTCAATATTTTACCAGTGAGTTATTAATAAAAATAATTAAATTAAATTAATTAAAAATAAGACTTTTGTTATTGGGACCTTCTTTTAAGTATTTATAAAAGTTGTGCCAGGCGATCCTTAATATTAGAAATATTGAGAAAAGCTGTATTAAGCTGTAGCTACGTAGTGGACATATACGGATTTTATCTTAGTCCATTTACATCTAGTAATTGTAGAAAAAAAAACTACGTCCTATTAGAGGTATATTTTAAGACTCCATTGGTCAATGATATATGTATGTACCGCGTATTGATGTCGCAAGTTCGATCCAGATACATAATCTACGTTTAATTTTATTGAAAATAAAACAGCATTCTATTTTTAAAAACCAGATTAGCATTCTTGGATTATTTTTGATTACTATACTTTAAAATAAAAAAAGTTTAAAGTATAAATATTACAAATGTGATATGATTACCTGCACATATCTATTTAAAAAATAATTACTCTAAAATTATTTATATCTCAAATAATTGAAAACAAAATTAATTTACATAATTAAATTATTCGGAAAAGCTAATAAAAAATTTGTAATAAGCGTAGAGTACCCTTTAAAAAAAAATTAAAGCGAAACCAATATCCTAAGCTCAAAAGAGTATTGCACAAGAATAATTCGTTTAGAATTTTTTTAATAACCTCTTTAATCAGACTAACTACTGTTTAATCAATGTGAATAAAATTTAAAATCGTTTTCATTTGTCTTTAAAATATTTTACTTATCACTTAACATATAAATATAATTATTAAATCCAAATTATTAGAATTATTTACAATACATTTGGTGGCTATATATTCTTCAAGAACTATTATTTAAATATTTTATGTGCAATTTTTTGATTTTTTATAGAAACTTAAAATATTTTTCATTATTTAAACTTGAGTAAAATACTTACGTGTGATGGAAAATAAATAATACGAAAGAGCACAATTCACTTTATTCTCCTCAAACTTACGTTAATAATTATTCTACACAAAAGAGAAAAAAAATCTACAACAAACACTTCACTTGAAAACAAAAAACTTTAAAAAAATACTGAACGAATAAAGTTATTTTCGCTCTACGTATCGGAAAATCGCCACAATGCTACCATACGTCCTATCACGGTCGCGGCTATGTTGGTACTGAGGAAAATTCGGTTGCTAAATAATAGAACTGTCAGTAGTCTACATATTGAAAAAAGTATGTTTATTAAATACTTTACTAATATAAATATTCATTCTTTTAAATTTGTATAATGAATAACATGTTGTATTCCGGCTCACTCACCCTGAGTGAGCCAGTGTAATTACAGATACAAGGGACATAACATCTTAGTTCCCAAGCGCGCTTGGCGCATTCTTACAATGCTCGTCCGCCAACCTATACTATAAAAAATAAAACATTTGAATGTTAGAAAATTTTGAACGCGATTTAAACACTATCAAAACTTTGAATAGAATAACGAGTTTAGACATTTCATCTATACTTTTGAAACAGTTTTTTTTAAATTAAAAAATAAAAAATAATTTTATATTATATTCTTTATAATAATTTTCACACACATACACATACATTATAATGAAAATGTTATTCTAATCTAACTTGAATAGTGAATATAGTAAGAAAATCAATCGTGATTTCTTACTTAATGTTTAATTTAAATTAGTTAATAAATACTGTTATTAACATAATAATATATACCCGTACTGGTGGTAGGGCTTTGTGCAAGCTCGTCTGGGTAGGTACCACCCACTCATCAGATATTCTACCGCAAAACAGCAGTACTTGGTATTGTTGTGTTCCGGTTTGAAGGGTGAGTGAGCCAGTATAATTACAGGCACAAGGGACATAAAATCTTAGTTCCCAAGGTTGGTGGCGCATTGGATATGTAAGCGATGGTTGACATTTCTTACAATGCCAATGTCTAAGAGCGTTGGTGACCACTTACCATCAGGTGGCCCATATGCTCGTTCGCCTTCCTATTCTATAAAAAAAAAAAAAGTACTTCTGTTCCCACTTAATTACATACCATCTAACCGAAACCGACTTTGATAAATGTGGTGTCGTTAGTTTACTTAATGGGCTTACAAAAATTCAAAATGGAACGCATTAAATAGGGGTGAAACGGTTTACACTCTTCAACCTCAGCTGAGGTATTTTTTTATTATTTTTTTCTTTCGATTCATGAAAGTCGTATTGTGGTGTTCTGATATTTATTTTGACTGCCTCGTTGGTCTAGTGGCTTAATATGTGCCGGAAATGTATGCGTCCTATGTTCAATTACCGTTCAGTTTGGCCCAATAAAGGGTCATTGGGTTTTTTTATCAGAAAATTCTCAGGAACAGCCCGGAGTCTGGAAATTGGAAGTGTGTATACTCCCGTGCCTCGGAAAGCACGTAAAGCTGTTGGTCCTTGCCTGAACTCTTTTCGGTCATGACGCCATACAAGTTTGCTCTTTTCTAATTTACTCTCACAATTCGATGGCACAAATCCGAGACGAACGAAAAGAACTCAAGCAAATGACAAACGGCTTTACATGCGTTTCAGATAATTTAAGATGGGGTATAAAGCCGAATTGGTACTCTTTTCTTTATATAAATAAATCCAGTACACGACGATAGACACGACGTATTCCAGCTGCAAACGTTTTAACATTTCATACAAATGACTTTAATATTAAGGCGTCTAAAGTTATTACGAGCACGCTTAACAAAACTATATATTTTATAAGCTAAAGTCGTGGTTACCCAGTGGGATCGTGGATTATATAAGTTTAATTCTGTTTAAATTATGCAGCATTTTTTTAATAAAATAATTAGGTAGACGGGCAACCAGACCACCTGGTGGTAACCAATATCACTCATAGACAGTGGAATTTGTGCACTCGAAGTTTGAAAACTGTCATGTTATTAATGCAGTCCGAAAACTCTGAAAATCATTCCACAACTTGCAAGTGCGCAGATACTTTACCATTTGTAAATTGGTTTTTATCCCAATGAATTAGCTGGTAATTGAAACCCGTACCGGTTTCGCGCGGGTCTTAAGGCCGGTTAAGGTTCTGCACAAAACGTTTATATATATCGTAATATCTCTATTGGTTTACGCAGCGCACGTTAGTAAAACTACTAGCCGGTAGGATTTTTTCCGATATCTTACGACGATATACGAATACGATAGTAAATTATTATCATCAAAACCTTTATCACAAATCACTCATCCATTGGCTAAAATCGTATGAAAATCCGTTCGAGACTTTTTGAGTTGAGACAGACAAACAGGGGACGTTGTTTTATAAATATATCACTAAGTTCTTAAAATACAGTTCCATAATAATCATATCTAGTACGCTCTGACCTACTCATAGTTGCATCGTGTAACTGTAATATAACTTAAAATTTTACATAACGATGACGAACTCTAGAAAAAAATAACGTGAACTGTTAGCAACTTCATGTTAAGCATATATTTTTATTAAGCAAGTACCTATAATTTTCATTAACCACGTTACGTGAAGCATGTATATAATATAGCTGTAATTAAATACATAATTAAGTCCTTGATAGATTTATTTATTTGACCAAATTGAATATTGACTGTTAGCAACATTATTTTAATTAATTTTTATTTAATATGGCATATATAAGCTTGTAACCTTAACTTTAGTACTTACTACACACGCCGTAATACATAATATTATATTAGATCGATTCAGGTAATTTAACCAACTGAAATTGAACTTATGATTATGTTTTCAGGGGTCAACGATGTTTGGTTTTTATCTTTAAAATTCATCTCACTCAATCCCAAGGAAAAGGGGGTCCCATTGACTATTTCGTTATAACCCATATAATATCTTTGTTTCTATTGAATACTAGCTGACCCGTGCCCACTTCATTGGGCGGTAAACATTTTTACTTGTGATCGATTGGCCGAACATTAATAAAATTTTGCAACTCTTAAACTATGCAACCAAAAAATAAATTGTAAAAAATGAATTTTATTTAAATAAAATGTCCTTGGTAATAAAGCCATTTATTTCTAATTAAATTGACGTGTTGTATATGAAAAAAACCGTCTAATAGAAATATTACTCAATAGATTACAACACGATGGCTTTTCCATACCTATGTCGTATTATCTCTTTAACAATTGGTCCAAATTATATGCAGTAAAAAGGAAAAGTCTTTTGTTTTAAACACCTGAGACAATAACTTTACTTATTTTGATAAGAATTCTTAATTGTTGATAATATGACAAATAAACATGATCTAACAATTTAATTTTTTTTTAATATAAAAAACTACTTTTTGTGGCTTAAATATAAAATATGCTGTCGCTGACTTTTTGTAAGCATTATTAAGCTCTACAACTTGTCTCAAGAACTCTATATATATATATATTCGTTCGACCGTTCTTCTCCGACTAACTTTGCAAATCCCACTACCACGAAAAAGTCCTTAAATTTTTCGGGTTCATATTTAACCTATGACACTCACAAATGATGTGGCTTTCTATTGGTACAATAATTTTCAAAATCGCTTCACTAGATCCAGAAATTCCCCCCTACAACTTCACAAAGTTTATAATATTAGTATAAATTTATTTAAGAATAAAAACATTTCATTTTTAATGTAAAACATCTTGGCGCGCCTCAGGGGTAAAACCGACTCATATGCTGCGATGGCAAAGGACGTTATCTTGTCGTCATGCTCCCTCTCCGCTTGCTCTTTATTACCTTGAGAGTTGTGCGTTTACTGCGAATATATAATTAGTTTTTCGTCTGGTCAAATTACCATTAAATCAGCTCTCGAAGTATACCAGTATTTCCGCAATTGTGCTTCAATAATATTATATATTTAAATACGATTGCGATTGATCTTGGATACATAGAACATGGAATCTGATTGTGTCCTGTATATCAATGTGCATTGAACAGCGTAGATATAAGCTAAAAATTTTCCCCTAAAGATTAGAAAATAAAGGCCTTAGCCGAGCAATGATATATTTATAGGTTGTTCTTAACTATTATTCATACTTTAAATCGAATAACACCTTTACAAAATACTTTGGTTATAAATAAATCTTTAAATAAAGCGTAATGTGCACCCACAAAATACATCAGTTAAAAGATAAACAATTTAGATAAAAAAAAACAAAAGATACGTATATATATATATATATTGTTATATTATATATGTCAGAGATAATAAATTTAAGCAGGTATATGACGTCGCTTGTTAGAATAGCAACACCACACAACGTAATGGTATGTCATATAGGTTGGTCAGTTGTCAGATGTCAAGTGTGAAAAATATAAGACGGGTGCCTATTTTATTATGTAGCAAACTGATGGAAATATAAACTATAAAGATGTATCTGTCAGAAGTGCGTGTGATCATTTGTCGAGCGATGCCCTTGGTCTCTTAGTCTCTTGCTATCAGTACAGCGCCAGCGCCGGAGTGCACACTAACTGATTTAATAAAATCAACATATTGGACGAAAATGGCGGCCATTAAAATGGCAATCCATTTGAATCCGCGACATATATATAAAACATATTTCTAATACTTTCGTAAATATACTTTCGTAAATATTTTATACAATAAATTTTTGTTAACTCCCCCAACATTCAATTGAAGGCGTATAGTCATTTTTATCCCTCATAACTTTCTGATCCTGAATATAAAAATGGGTATTATTCAATAAAAAAAGACTTTATCGTTAATAATACCTATCTCTTTCTAGCGATCAATAAAAATGATTTCCTATCCTTCTCTTCTGATTATACTTCATCCATGGGTATTAAATAATGGAATCCATACTAACATTTACACTCAACCCGAATTTAATAAAGTTATATGCAGAGCCACCATTAGGAGAAACGTGCTTTGAATTTGAAAGATATTTTATGAACTTTATGCTTTTAGTTTTTTATTCATATGATAGAGGGTAATTGCCCCGTTGTCTATCTAGTGACCAGCTTATAAGGCTGTAGACCCCGAGCTCCATGGCTTAAGCCCCGGTTTCGGCCAGTAATTATTTATTATTGGGTCAGTCTGAATACCAGTTCGAAGTCTGAAATTTGGTAGTGCTCGTGCTTCTGAAAAGAATTAAAGCCATCGGTCCTGTGCCTGCTTTCTCTTTTGGTTATCGGATTGCCATCCCATCGAAGTATGAGTGAGAATACGCACCACCGTCTGGAATCGATCAGGAGTACATCATCATCAGCTTAGTAGATCAGAAACTCCCCCTTTTTTTAAGGCATGGAAAAATATTACATGATACCTAGGTGACCAAAATAAAATATAATTTGACTCCTAGTCCAGGAATTGGGTGTATTAAATGGTATCATGATAGATTTTGATACGGAAAATGATTTTAACATACACAACAGCTGCCAAACCGTCATGCTAACGAAATTAGCTAAGCATTAAACAATGTACTGTTCATTATTTTACTTTAGATAGGAAATTGTTTTTAGCCAATACCTACCTATAAATTGCTATAATATCCATTTTTCAATAAATAAAGAAATATTGTCAATTATGTCTAAATAAATGGTAGATCCTATATTATATAATAATTGCAATTGAATTTAGATAAAATAAAATAAGATTAAAATAAATTTAATTACATACATGAATAGAATAATTAGTCTTAAAGAAACACATATCGAAAGATAAAATATTAGTTATATTTTATCTTTCATTGATCACTTGTAACAAGCGTATTGCCATGTGTTTCCATCGTATATATGTTTTATGTACATGTTATCGTAAGATTGTATTACGGAGACTTTAGTTAAATACGGAATTATGCATGCTAACGACCTATATGGCGGAAAAACGTTCCGTCAGCAAAACCATTACATTAAAACATTTACATTAAAATAATAATTATAATTAAAGATAAGATTTTGGTGGTAGGGCCTTGTGCAGGGTCGTCTGGGTGGGTACCACCTACTCATCAGATATTCTGCCGCTAAGCAGCAATACTTAGTATTGTTGCGTTCCGGTTTTAAGTGTGATTGAGCCAGTGTAACTACAGACACACGAGACATAACATCTCAGTTACCAAGGTTGATGGCACATTGGCAATAAAATAACCTTAGACTGTATCTGCACTTTCCATCAGGTGTGATAACAGTCAAGCGCTAGCCTGTATATTTAAAAAAAAAGGAACGACAATGTCTGTGGGCGGTTGTGACCACTTACCATCAGGTGGCCCATTTGCTCGTCTGCCTACCTATAACATAAAAAATATTAAAAAAGATACTAAAAATATTTCTTGACGCTATAAATATCATCCACTCTTTACTTGAAAAATTCCATTATATTGCAGGAGAAAGCGGAAGCATTTACGCTTAAAATATATTCTGAAGCTTAAATATATGTCGGCCTACGCAATGCGAGTAATATAAATCGACTGAAGCTCGTTGGCTGAGCGCAAAAACAATCTTGAAATTGAAAAATATCCTCATTACTGTGTAAGCCTTCATACTTTATTGGATCTGAAACAATATCTTGAAATATTTGCACGTGTATCGGTAAAAGGTGATTTGTCAATTTACTAAAATAAATTAATAATTTTAATACGTTTGCGCTTTAGATTATATAAAAAAAATACATAAAACAATCACAACTGTAATTTTCCTTCTTTACCAGAAAAAAAATTATAAATATAGTAGTTACAGCAGTAGCAGCGGCAGACTTTTTGTCAATCTCTATAGATACAGATAATAAACATATTATATATAATATTTATATATATAATATATTAATAGCATATTTATTATAGGAAAGAAATAATTGTGTATATATTTCTTTAATGTTTGATAAGATTGCATTGATACTGGCCTTTAAGTTTTGTGTAATAGTTTAAATATGATAATAAAAAAGTTAGAAATGCCATTTAACAAAATATTTGATGTTTGAAAAAATTATTATTTAGTAAAAATAGGTAATAAATAATTGAGAGGAAAAACGGAATAATAAACTTTAAATGTCGTTTTTTTGGATACAAAGAAACCTCAAGTTTATTTATTTCGAATCCTTAAGATAATAAAATAATATTTAAAATAATAATAAAAATTTAGCTTATAAAACGAAATTTTTGTTTATATGGTCTAAATAAAGACATCAAACATAGAGAAACTTAAGTTTGAATTTGCAATTTTACCGTCAAGCGACGGAAAAACGAACATTTATTGTATAACCTCAATATCTACGCATGAGGGTAAAGTATACGCTATTCCATTATATTATTCCAAGTATAAATTCTGGTAAATCAGCAGCAATAACATCTATTTATGTCCCTGTATCAATTGAGTTTCTCATATTAAGTAACAACTTTTCTTTCTTTAAAGCATAATCCATCTTTATATTTAAATGATAATGCATACGTAATTTGGTTCCAACCTTTGTTTGTAAACTAAAACTTGGAATCCATAGTCAGTTTTATCATCATAGAACTGTACGAGTCTATACAACTTTATTTTTTGACGAGCCGGTTGGCGTGGTAGGTAGATATTTGCCTTTTCACGCCGAAGGTTGTGGGTTCGATACCCACCCAGGACAGACATTTGTGTGCATGAACATGTCTGTTTGTCCTGAGTCTGGGTGTAATTATTTATATAAGTATGTATTTACAAAAGTAAAGTAGTATATGTAGTATATCAGTTGTCTGGTTTCCATAGCACAAGCTTTGTACAAGCTTAATTTGGGATCAGATGGCCGTGTGTGAAAAATGTCCCAGGATATTATTCTTATTATTATTATCAATAAATAATCTGCGTATTTCAATTTTTTTCTCATCATTTATCAGATTAAAACGAAGGCATTCTGTTTCAAAAGTGTTTACCCATTGGTTTGCATTTGAATTTTTACTTGTAAACTTTTTAATCACAAACCTCTCTGCAATATGTTTCAAATTATGTTTAGTTTCTTGAGTATTTTCCCATTTTTCAAATATTTTTTTAAGTAAGCCTGTTTCACTATGTTGTGCAGTCAAAGTTTGTTTTTGATTCACCTCCTCCAGGTATTGGCTTTCAAATTGTAGTTTACCGTCTTCATCTACATAGATTTTTTAGTTCTTTTGTCATTACTATCCAAACCCTTCGTGTCTGATCTCTTTTCTTTAGACTGTTTTTTACCTTTGTAAAGGTAGCCGTTTTAATTAGCTCTTTGTGATAACCAACAGATTGAATACTAATAAAGATTACTGGTGGTAGGGCTTTGTGCAAGCTCGTCTGGGTAGGTACCACCCACTCATCAGATATTCTACCGCAAAACAGCAATACTTGATATTGTTGTGTTCCGGTTTGAAGGGTGAGTGAGCCAGTGTAATTACAGGCACAAGGGACATCAAATCTTAGTTCCCAAGGTTGGTTTTTGGTTGGTAGGCGCATTGGCTGTAAGCGATGGTTGACATTTCTTACAATGCCAATGTCTAAGGGCGTTTGGTGACCACTTACCATCAGGTGGGCCATATGCTCGTCTACCTTCCTATTCTATAAAAAAAACTCATCTGGAATAGCGTATACTTTACCCTCATGCGTAGATATTGAGGTTATACAATAAATGTTCGTTTTTCCGTCGCTTGACGGTAAAATTGCAAATTCAAACTTAAGTTTCTCTATGTTTGATGTCTTTATTTAGACCATATAAACAAAAATTTCGTTTTATAAGCTAAATTTTTATTATTATTTTAAATATTATTTTATTATCTTAGGGATTCGAAATAAATAAACTTGAGGTTGCTTTGTAAAAGTTTACAAGTAAAAATTCAAATGCAAACCAATGGGTAAACACTTTTGAAACAGAATGCCTTCGTTTTAATCTGATAAATGATGAGAAAAAAATTGAAATACTCAGATTATTTATTGATAATAATAATAAGAATAATATCCTGGGACATTTTTCACACACGGCCATCTGATCCCAAATTAAGCTTGTACAAAGCTTGTGCTATGGAAACCAGACAACTGATATACTACATATACTACTTTACTTTTGTAAATACATACTTATATAAATAATTACACCCAGACTCAGGACAAACAGACATGTTCATGCACACAAATGTCTGTCCTGGGTGGGTATCGAACCCACAACCTTCGGCGTGAAAAGGCAAATATCTACCTACCACGCCAACCGGCTCGTCAAAAAATAAAGTTGTATAGACTCGTACAGTTCTATGATGATAAAACTGACTATGGATTCCAAGTTTTAGTTTACAAACAAAGGTTGGAACCAAATTACGTATGCATTATCATTTAAATATAAAGATGGATTATGCTTTAAAGAAAGAAAAGTTGTTACTTAATATGAGAAACTCAATTGATACAGGGACATAAATAGATGTTATTGCTGTGGATTTACCAGAATTTATACTTACTAAGATCGATAGAGATTTATTGAAAGATACGGTTGGCTTATTCAATGAGGTGAGCAAATATGAACATATGGTAATTAAAAAGAATAGTTCAATATACAGAAAATATCCAAAAAGCAGTAATCGAAATGAAGGTAAAATCCCATGTACAATTTGTGAAAAATTGGGAAAAGGAACTCGCTATCACCCTGAATCTACATGCTGGTTTAAAATAAAAGAATATTATGAAATAAAAGAAAAAAACATTAAACATGTTAACAATTCAGTAATAGAAGCTGAATTAAATGAAACAAATCAAAAAACTAATAGTGACACCATTAATACAAGTCACACTACTATTAAACAATATATTACAATTATATGGAATCTATGATTCAGGCTCAAATGTTTCTCTTATTAATTCTAAGTTATTGAAACTAAAAGGGAAAGGAAACAGTGTGAATAAAGCGAATTTAGTAACAATTAATGGTGTCAAGAAGACTAGTGGTTTGACAACTATGAAAATTAAAATATTTGAGATAGACGAAAATGCGGAAGTGTATATTATTGATGAAAACAATTTTAAAAATGATTTGTTGATTGGATTAGACTTGATAAAGAATTTCAAGCTGATACAAAACGAAGACTTAAAAATAACCCCAAAACAATACTTAAATGAAAATATGAAAATGAATCTTGAAGAGGAAAAAAATACAGAAAACACAGATACAAAACAAGATTAATTACAATGAACATGTAAAAGAAGAAGATTTTGAAATAAATATCATTGAAATGAAAATAGAAAATCTGAAATAAATAAATTATTTGATGAATATAACACAGTATTTGCAAAATATAAATATGATGTTGGTACTGTCAATGGATATGAAGCTAAAATTGAATTGCTTGTAGACAAATATTGTTGTAAAAGGCCTTACAGATGCACTGTAGAAGATAGAAAGGAAATAGAAGAACAAAAAACAAAGTTATTGGATAATCTTATAGAAGAATCCTACAGTTCATTTGCTGAACCTTGGCATTAAAAAAAGAGGAAAACAAGAAATCCAGATTATGTATAGCTTTTAGAGAACTGAATAAAATAAAGTACCGGAGGCCCAACCATTTCCATTAATAGATGGCATAGTAACAAAAACAAGAAATTGTAAGTATTACACAACTCCAGATATTAATTCTGCGTTTTGGTCTATTCCGTTGAGAATAGAACACAGGAAAAAGACTGGATTTGTTACACAATTCCTTCCTTATTTGTTAAAAAATTCCTGCTTCCCCCTTCCTTCTTAAGTCCACGCGAGCTGGTTCTCGATGTCACCGCCTAACTGTGACATCAATTCCATCGCGAACAAAGAAATTTGGCAACTCCTTTCTTTGTCGCACTTCCAAAAAATGGAATTCCTTACCAGCTCACGTATTCCCCTCCTCTTACAACCCGGGTTCCTTCAAACGAGGCGTGAAGAGGCATCTTGCGGGCCGGCAAGGCGAAGGCGGCTAGTGCAGAACGTTTTTCCCGTCTGTACTGGCCGTCGTCGCGTTTGGACTCTACTACCACTTACCATCAGGTGGAGTAGAGTCATTTGCCCTCCCGGCGATATAAAAAAAAAAAAAAAAACAGGAAGGACATTTACAATGGACTTGTCTACCATTTGGATTAAAAACAGCACCTCCAATATTTCAGAGGATATTAAGCAATATACTTAGAAACCATAAACTTACAGATTTTACTGTAAATTAAATTTAATTCAATAAAAAAATAATAAATAAAAGGAAAATAAATTATTATCATGAATACATTCCAAGAATTGCAATAATACTAGATCCGATGCATAATTTACTCAGGGAAAATCAAAATTTCATTTGGTCTAACAAATGTCATGAGGTATTTGAAAAAATAAAAAGAATACTGTGCTCTCAACCAGTTTTTTTATGATAAAGATTTACCAATTAAAATTTATACAGACGCTTCTATAGAGGGAATTGGAGCCATTTTGAAACAGACACAACCTGATGGGAAAGAAAAACCGGTCGCTTATTTTTCAAAAAAACTAAATGAATCCCAAAAAAAGAAAAAAGACATATATTTAGAGTGTTTGGCTATTAAAGAAGAAGTGCAAAACTGCAATATTGGCTAATAGAAAAATCATTAACAGTTTATTCTGACCACAAGCCACTAGAAAACACGAATTTAAAATCAAAAACAGATAAAGATCTAGGTGAGTTGATATACATCACAATATGATTTTAATATAATTAACGCTCCGGGAAAAGATAAAATAGAAGCAGATTGCCTTAGCAGAAACCCTGTGTTAAAATCAAATGAAAATAAAGATGAACAACTATAGATCGTAAACTTAATTAATCTTGAGGAAATTTTAATGGATCAGAATAAAAATGAAGAGATACAAAAGAATAAAAACATAATAATAAGGAAACAAAATTATAAAATTAAAAAAATAAAATATATTATAAAAAATTAGAAATAAAGAAAAAATAATTCTGTCTGAAGAATTCAGCATTAAATTCATAAGAAATATACGTGAGAATATGTATCATATTGGAATTCAACAGATGCAGAAAGCAATTGGTCCACTATACATTGCGAGAAATTTAACCAAAAATATGTAAAAATTGTAAGGTTTGTATTAAAAATAAATCAAGAGGACAGAAAAAAATTGGATTAATGTCACACCTGGGTCCGGCTAAAAAACCATTTGAAATAGCCTCTTTAGATACAATAGGAGGCTTTGGAGGCTCAAGATCTACAAAGAAGTATCTTCATCTATTAGTAGATCACTTTACTAGATACGCATTTATCCTAACATCGAAAACTCAGAGTGCAAACGATTTTATTAAACTGGTTACAAATATATCTGAAACTGAAAATATCAAGATGGTCTCACTGACCAATATCCAGGTATAAACTCGAAAGAATTTAAGAAATTCTTAGAATAAAGCAGATACCTTTGATATTCACTGCAATAAATGCACCATGTATTCTCGAATGGTCTAAATGAGAGACTAAATCAAACATTGGTGAACAAAATGCGATGCAAAATTAATGAAGATGGAAATAAAAAAGCCAACAATAGCTCATGAGTGTGTAGAAAAATATAATCAAACTATCCACTCGGTAATTGGTTTTGCCCCAAGTTATCTTTTGTATGGTACGAATGTTAATATTTGGCCGAAATAATTGAAGAAATAAAATACTGATATTGACTGGATAAGAGATAGGACAAAAGCTTTAGAAAATACAATAAATTCACATATCTACAACAAAATTTATTTGATAAGAATAGAAAATACTATGAACCTAAGGTTGGGGAGATGGTTTACGTGGAAAATGGTAATAAACTAAACAGAAAAAAAAAATAGATGAGCTAAAGATTGGACCTTATCGAATTATTGAAAAAGTTTCTGAAACGATATATAGAATCGATACTGTACATAAAAAAAACAGTCATATTTATTTCACATTACAAAACTTATTCCAGCCCACATAATACAAGATGATGTTGAAGAATGAAGAAGGATTGTCTTGAAAGAAAATTCCTCAGTAAATTTTCTTCTCCATGGGGGGAGATGTAAAGAAATAATTGTATCTATATTTCTTTAATGCTTGATAAGTTTGCATTGATACTGGCCTTTAAGTTTTGTGTAATAGTTTATATATGATAAAAAAAGTTAGAAATGACATTTAACAAAAGATTTGATGTTTGAAAAATATAATTATTTAGTAAAAAAAGTAATAAGGAATTAAGAGGAAAAACGGAATAATAAACTTTAAATGTCGTTTCTTTGGATACAAAGCAACCTCAAGTTTATTTATCTATATTTTCTAAATATCTTTATCTCTATTTTTAAAACTATTATTAAAACTATAGCGGGTTAAATAGATTAGACCAATAATTCATTATTTTTGACCGAAATTTAAAAAGCAAAAATGGATACTGTGAATTTCACGACAGAAAAATTCGATTACTTTGTAGTTGACCGACCCGGGTTTGACGCCAGAGCATTAGGTGAAGCGTTATAAGCTACCTACTAGTGCAACATAGGACTCTAAAAACACACAAAACAACCAAAACATACAAAAACCGTCTCTTCAGATACAGTTGAACACCTTAGTCAGTAAGTCGTCGGTAAATAAAATTTTATTTAAATACCTTATTTTTCTTTTAAAAGTTAAACAAGTTTCAATTGAAGTAGTTTTGAGTCAATTCTTTTATATAATTATATAGCCAATGGATCTTGATTAAGTATCCATTACGGCTTTTATGCAACGCAATAAACGTAATATGCTTATATAACACGCAATGAAAAATCAAACAAGAGATTCTGTACTCTGCGCATACATTTTGTGGTACCGAGGATTTAGACGGAGTACATCAAGCGTTTTCGAAACACTTTGATAAAGCCAGCTTTGTTGGAACAGAAAAGATTCGACGTTTGATTTACGTGTGCTTTCCCGACATTAAATTTTTCTCGTGACGTACGAACATTTAAAATACGTGGCACGCTTGGTTTTCATATAATTTGAAGCACAAACAAGAGTCGGGCTTATTAGCTCGTATATGTTTGATATTCATAGCGAATTACTTACAAAGGAAACGGCGAAATTACGAGTAACAAATAATTAAGCGAATTGTAATTAATAAAAGTAAAAAAAGGTAAATTCGATCATAAATGTCGTCTAAAAAGTTTTATTTTAATCAGATTATACAAACAAGATCGAGAATTAATATCAGATTTTCGATTACGATAAAGTTAATTAGGGGCAGATAAGAAATATAGCAGGCAGACATCTTGGCAAGTTAGAAATGTTTTATATTAAAAGTGTTCCATTTTCTTTTTCGTAATTACTTGCGTAACGTTTTGAAAATTACGTTGGAATGACACAGCTCTTTCTGATATACATGAACGGAGTGTAAAACAGACCTAATGTTTTGCGTTTTTACAAGCTTTCATTTAGTTTCACCTGTCCTGTCTGGTATAATCAAACCTTATGAACTATATATGATCTACATCCTAGTATTTGATTGAACTAAAATTTTAATTAATTGTCAGAAGTTAAGTAAATATCCCTAACTAATAAACTAAGGTTTCATCTCCTTGAGAAGGTTTGAGTTTATTCCACCAAGGTACTTCAATGCAAGCTGTTGGATACTTGCAGGTTTTTTTACGTTTTTCTTTCGGCAGTGACCACGAGATGATAATTATAAAAAAAAAATTAAAATGAAGCAAATTCATTTATTAAAGTCATATGTATACAAGTTTACGTTTATAATTGTAACGGTGTAGGCGTCTTGATTGTATTTATTGTTGTTTATGTATTTATTGGTGTTGTACAATTATAATTTATTTCAATAATTATCAATTTCGATGCTCCATATCTGACGTGACGATCGCAGTTCTTATAATAAACTAGATTCCGACCGCGGCTTTGTCTGCGCGAGGGAAGTGCGAGAAAGCGAAGTTAGGTACACTATATCCTTTTCAAAACCCCTGACGATATGTATGCAATATTTCATAATGATCAGTTAAGACGTGAAAGCGTAACAAACGAACAGACTCATTTTCGTATTTGTAATATTAGTTAGGATTTATAAAATATATATTTATATATTGAATGTTAGATAATATGTATTATTCTTATTGTTGTAATTAAAATCTAAAATGGCTGGAATAAGACTCTAATAGAGATGAGCTTTCCTTTGTAACAGAATTATTTTCGTGTTTAAAACTCTTAATACATTAATAATAAAATAAAATTTACGACCTTTGACTGGTAATTACTAATCTAATTATCTTACTTACTATACGCCATCACGAACTGGCTGCTTATAATTCAATTCTTTATTCTTATTTCATTAATAAAACGTATTGCTAGGTTCTGTTATTCGAAATGATTAACTTATTTTATTGTAATTATTGCTATTATAATAATAATCTTATATTAAGGGAAGAAATGGCCCTTGTTTTACCAATGGAACAATTAGAGACTATTTCTGTAATATTAAAATTTTGATGCCAGTACTAAGTCTGTAGCATATTGATGATGACGACCTCCTGATCGATTACAACCGGACAATCTTAAGAGGGACTGGTCAACCGCACAGGACATATTAGAGTGCATAAGTGTGTGTGCAAACTCAGATTCACTATTTATTTTCCCTCTCATAATCCGATGCGACACGACTAGAAAAAGTTCAGGCGCAGGACGACTCTACGTGTTTACACTTTTAACTACCAGAGTTAGGGCTGCTATCTTCGAAAGAAAAACTTAAAAACTTTTCATTCGGTTCTACTGGTGGTAGGGCTTTGTGCAAGCTCGTCTGGGTAACAGTAACAGCAGTACTTGTTATTGTTGTGTTCTGGTTTGAAGGGTGAGTGAGCCAGTGTAATTACAGGCACAAGGGACATAAAATCTTAGTTCCCAAGGTTGGTGGCGCATTGGCTATGTAAGCGATGATTGACATTTCTTACAATGCCAATGTCTAAGGGCGTTTGGTGACCACTTACTATCAGGTGGCCCATATGCTCGTCCGCCTTCCTATTCTATAAAAAAACCCGGGGTTTGAACCCATAACCTCCGGAGCTACGGCCTTATAGCTAACCACTAGACTAACGACACAGCACATAAACATAATAATGGATAAATAAACTCATCATATAAACAAACAATTATTAAGTATATAACTTATAATGACTTTAAAACTCATAAGTGAATTTACTAAAGGAATTGTACAAGGTAGGAAAGCTCCATTCTAAGTCTATACAAAGACGTACGTTTTAATAGAACATACATACACTAAAACTTGTATAGCCCATACATTGTGAAATGATTGCGTTAAATAATGAAAACGCTGAACTAACGGCTTACTCACCTGATTAAATTAATTAATTGAGAATTAAAACTAACTCTACATATTTGTAGACAAACTCTTAACTGATGACATATATATTTAAAAAAGCTTATATAGGTTATGATAAAGTATGGAGTTGATATTCGTTGATTTTAATTTTAATGCAGGATAAATAATTATTAAATAATAAATTGGTAGAAAAGAGTAATTACGGAGTTTTTGCTTGTTCTTCTCAGTAGAACCTACGTTACAAACTGGTGGTAGTTTTACATTCATTTAGTACTGTATTGTGCTTTTATTAAAAGTCTTCAATTTGGTTTTTTTTTAATTACTTTATCCGTATTTATATGACATATTCCATTTGAACCCTATCAACCACACAAGCACAAAACGAATAACTATATCTGACTTTGCAATTGCATAATCGCAAGTGTGGCTGCAGCTTTATAAGCTTGCTGCTTGTCGTAGCTGTTTCCGCTTCACTCAACCACACAGAAATTTAATTCCGAAATCGTGAAATACATAACGATATTGAATTCGCTTTAATAACACAAATACTTTTTTAGTGAAAATAAAATAAAAATTTCAATATAAAATTAATAACAGATTTCAAGTTTTTGTCTGAAAACTTCAAATAAAACTTCCGTAATCCGTAACAGCCTGTGAATGTCCCACAGCTGGGCTAAAGGCCACCTCTCCTCTTTTTGAGGAAAAGGTTTGGAGCTTATTCCACCACGTTGCTCAAATGCGGGTTGGTGGAATACACATGTGGTAGAATTTCAGTGAAATTAGACACATGCAGGTTTCATCACGATGTTTTCCTTCACATCATCATTCATCATCATCTTAAAATTGAAATTTCCAAAAATCCTTATGTAATAAACCTATGTTTAAATTTCAGCTTTCCAGACTCAGTAGTCTTGGCTGTACTTTGATAGTCAATCAGTACTAACGAGTTTATAAGTGTAGATGTTCCTGGTTTTCTCTGAAGTGTATTCCGAGTCCAGCTAATTCAAGGATGCTGATGACTACCAAATATTTAACGACTATGCAAAAACTGAAACTTCTTGTACATTGGACAAATCTCTAATTACCATATCAGTTAGTGTTTCAGCACAATCTGGTAACATTTTGCCACAAAGCTAAACTTTATAAGTGAATAATAGTTTCGAAACTGGTTGAATCCGGTTAGGTAGTTTGTGAATGGTACGCTCAGTATCGTGCATAACACTTCTGTGCAATGATAATTTCGTATGCACTGTGAAATATTTATATAAATTCATATCTCTATTAGAGATATTCAAACAATTTTAGTTCAACACACTTGGCTTGAAGTAAAGTATATGAGTAGAATAAAATACAATTAATTTAATCACATCTTTCTTTGTCGCATTTCCAAAAAGTGGAATTCATTGCCAGCTCATTTGTTTTCCTCCTCTTATATCCTGGGCTCCTTCAAACGAGGCGTGAAGAGGCATCTTGCGGGACGGCAAAGCATCGTGCAGAACATTCTTCCCGACTGTACTGGCTGTCTTCGCGTTTGGACTCTCCTACCACTTACCATCAGGTGGAGTAGTCATATGCCTTCCCGGCAAATGTAAAAAAATATCTAGGCTTGAGATATATACGAGGTCGAGGTAGCATGCGTAAGCGATCCCGTGACTACCTTAAAATTTAAACTTAAATCAAATATTTTATTCAACACAGAAGCATTAAACTTACTTATTGATAGTTAAATTAAAAACATGTCAGTGACATAAGAAAAACCGGCGAAAGAAACTCAACTTACAACTTAACTTACTTAAGAAAGACACAAGACGTATAGCGTAGTATATCACTCGGTCAATTGTTAAACCCCTTGCATATATTGAAAGGCATATCTTTTGCACACCACGACTCGTTATTAAATTTTTATTAACAATTTAGCATAAAATATTATGGACATCAGGAGAAATATTACAACAAATAATTACTTTATGGTGTGGCGCTCGATATAACCTTTATAAACGAAAGTATCTACCAAAACTATCTACCATTGCGACACAGAAGTTACAACTGCATTAATTGTTTTATGTATCGTTTCCTGCTATTGTCATTATAACTCCACGTGAACGCACCGCTTTCATATACTTTTACAAACGCTGACCGCCCACATGTTTTTGTACTGGAAAATAAATCATGTTGGCGGCGCTTTAAAAGTTTTTCAACGTCGCTTTAAAAGTTTTGTGAAGTTTATACCATGCGTATAAATATAGCGCTGAGGACAATAAAGTTGAATCGCATAGGCTTTATTTGGTAGCTTAATATGTTGAACTAAAAATACAGGCTACCGATATATGTCACAATTTTTATCTATCTCGCCTACATTTATATATAAAAAAAAATTATATTCCACAATCCCAGGATATAATCTATAGCGCAATTTTTATTATTATTTATAATTACTAGAATTATTTATAATTACCTCGATTTTTTACTAAAGTTTCTTATGAGGTATATTTCATAACTGGATTTGATTTCATATTCCTCGTCAATGTTTTATAAGAAACTGCTAAGAGACATCATGATGTGAAAAAATTTCTGGCAGTGTTAAAAGAAATATCATAAAATTAGTAAGTATTTAATACACTTTTCTTTTTTTCATAATTATTACAAATACTTTTGACTTGATAACGTTACCTTGTGCTACTCCAGCTAATTATGTTGTAACGTGTAAGTTAAAGAAAAAAAAAACATGCAGCCAATCATAGGGACTGCCGATAGAGGTGAAAACTTAAAACTGTTAAATATATTTGTCCAATTTCCACATATATTGGCGCTCCATGTAATAGTTCTATCCTTTTTTATTATATAGTTTTTTATTCGTCAAAATACACAGTGTATCGCAAACTCGGTACAAAATATTAATACAGCTTAATTTAAAAAAATATTTGTTAAAATGCACTTATATTATTTGTATATACCGTCAGTATTTACATCAATTTTAATCATTATTATCTGCATTAATATTCGCAATATTTAAATTAACTATACTTTCAACGATTTTATTATATTAACATTGGCATGTCGGTGACGCGAAGCCTCGAGTCTATCCCTTACGAAACCAGCGCAACGCGCCCAAAGTAGTTTTCACTTCAAAAATCCTTTTTTATGTTACTTTTAATATCAGTTACTTTTACAAAACCTTATTGAACGTGAATTTTAACCCGGCCGCGTTGACACTGGGTCATACTGACCCGAAAAGATTTCTAACGTCAATTACGTTAACAATATTATATTTGTTTTTAATATTACGTATTTGTGCATTTAGGAGACATGACCCTCCTCTACTCGTTCTATATATATAAGCCATTATATATATTTATAAGCCACAGTTCCATAGAACTATTATTATTTTATCGCGCTATCAAAGGAGGTAATAGGATTGAAAATTATAATAAATAATAGATGAAGTTAGGCGACTGATTAAATCTTTTTAAAAAATCAATAAAATTATCTCAGGTCATAATGACCCGGTGTCATCGTTAGCCTAAGTATTTGCACGTTAATGGGTTAGCCAAAGTATGTAAGGAAAAGTATCCTACTGCGCTATTTCAGGCCTATTAAAACACGACCTTATTGCTCCAATATTTGTCATGTGACTCAAGACTCGTCACGCTACACGAAGTAAGTTTCTCGGAAATTAAATTCAAACGTTACGGACTGCGAGTATTTTAGTACGAAAAATAATTCTTTATAAATACACGTATATATAAAATTAAATCGTATTTCTGTACTTTTGATATTTTTATACTTATAATATATAAGTAGTATATATAAACCCCTGGTCGGGCCAATAAAGTGTAATTGGGTTTTTTATACAGTTCTCATTAATAGCAATTTTATTTATATAGAATGGCAAGTGTGCAATGAAGTTGTTTAATAATAATAATAACAATAATAGCCCGGAGTCTGGGAGTTGGAATTGTACACTCCCGTTTCTTAGAAAGCATGTAAAGCCCTTAGTCCTGCGCCTGAACTCTTTCTGGCCGTGTCGGATTGCCATCTTATCGGATTTCTGACAGAAGAACTTTTTAACAACATAAGAATAAGAGTGAGAAACGGATATAAAAAGGCTAAGAATCTAATTAACAATAGGCTTTGTTAACAAATACTTGATTACTTTTTACAAGCTTTCAATCAACTTCACTTGTAAGTACGAGAAAATAATAAAAATCTTTATATAAAAAGATAGTTCAATGTGACTTTTCTGGGAAAATGCCTCCTTTCCTCGTAAGGGTAACATTTGAGCATATCCCATAACGCATATATACATTGAATGTATTCCATTTTTCAAACCACCCAACCGATTAAGCTGAACTGTGCTGCACATAGCTTTAGAATAAAATAGAATATAATGTAACTTTGTTTTGCTGACAATACAATTTATTATCCTTATATGTTTTACTGCAGATATTAAACAATAGCTTGCATTTTTTTATTTAATTAATATCCTGGTACATTGTTCACACACGGCTGTCTGATCCCAAACTAAGCAGAGCTTGTACTATGGAAGCAAAACAACTGATATACTACATATACTCATTTTTTTAAATACATACTTATATAGATAACTACACCCAGACTCAGGACAAACAGACATGTTCATGCACACAAATGTCTGTCCTGGGTGGGAATCCCAGAACCTTCGGCGTGAAAGGCAAGTATCTACCAACCACGCCAACCAGCCCGTCAGCCATTAAATATATAATACCGTTAAAAATGTAGGTATTGTGTTGCCAGTTTATTTTTTATTCTGTACTAAAATCTCACATTGTATTTCGATAATTTCATAATGTCAGTTTGTAATTGAGTAAGCGAATTCTGGATGCAAAAGTAGTTAAATGTTGACAGGCAATAAAATTTCATGTTTTTACACGACGTTTCGTTTCGAATACGATAGAATTTAAACAAAATTACTAATAATTTTCTCTTTATTAAAACGTAACGATTTCGCTATAATGTAAATTGAGATTGTATTTTAGTGCAATGAACTATAATTATGAACTGTTTACATTTTACGTTTAACTAGAATCTGGTAGTTTTGCATTGTGACAAAATGTAAACTAAAAAATAATATTTAAATAAGTTTTTTTAGTGAAAAATATTTACTTCCCTTACATTTTTTTTCATTGTACTGAGTTTGTTTACTTTTTTTATGAGAAATCAGGTCACTTGCCAGTAGATTAACTGATTGCTTTCACCTTTATTTTTATCTAGAAAATAATAAATAAAATAAATGTTCAAATACAAAGCAATTTTAATGGCTGCTTACTTTACTATTTATTTATTTTGATGGCAAATGCCTCTACTCCACCTGATGGTAAGTGGTAGTAGAGTCCAAACGCGACGACGGCCAGTACAGTCGGGAAGAATGTTCTGTACTAGCCGTCCCCGCCTTGCCGGCCCGCAAGATGCCTCTTCACGCCTCGTACTCGTTTGAAGGAACCCGGGTTGTAAGAGGAGGGGAACACACTATCTACGAGCGATACTTTCAGATAAGTATAGTTCAAGGCTTTCAATGTTTTTTTTTTTTTAGTAACGATTACACTTTTTCGATGTCTTATAAAAATAAAGTAACAGCCTGTAAGTCCCACTGCTGGGCTAAGGCCTCCTCTCCCTATTTGAGGAGAAGGCTTGGAGCTTATTCCACCACGCTGTGCACTTAACATGTCCTGCGCAGTTTGCTATAACTGAAGGATAGCTCTTGACAAAATCTGCCATTGCCGAAATCGGTCAGGAGGTCACCATCCTCACCATGTATCGACAAGGAGTGTGTGATTGTAATATTTCTTAGTATTACCCAACTGTCTCGTAATCTACTCCCAAACAGCAACACTATTTTTGTATTCCAGTTTGAAGGGTTAGTGAGCCAGTATATCTAGACAGGGATAAAATATCACAGTTCAGAAGGTTAGTTGGCATTGGCGATGTGATCTTATCATGCTTACCATCATACGAAGCATTTGCCAGGCCGAATCTACTTTAATGAAAAAAATACGATAATATTAAAAATTACATCTCAGGGGCTGAATTCTACTAATTTATAACGATTACGATACGTTCCCGATTCAATTCCGATCCAACTTTGAATCATCTATATAACGAACCGAAAATATGTTAACATATACCGTTTTGTCAAAATCAAACGTAATTGTTAAGTTTTATGGCAATAGTCGATAATTTAATTAAAGAATAGGAAAACGGAAAAACGCCAATAATCACGCTTCGATTCGACTGCGATAGAGTGACATTTTGTTAGTAGAATTATCCCCAAGACAAAAACTTATTTTAGACGTACGAAGTCAAGATCGACTGATTGTTATATATCTTCCATTATTCCATGAAGTATCTTAAACCTTCGCCTTACGAGATCTCGTAATGTTTATCTAAAGAAATAAGAAAATAACAATTCCGAAGCAGTTTTTCGTTAGATTTCAAATCAACGTCACAATAAATCAAGTACCGTTCTTTACTTCTGGAATACAATCAATCGTTCAAGGTAAAATTATTATTTCGTACCCTTTTTTATCTTTTGATTTTTACAATTGTATTTTTTTATTTGAAATAACAAGGACTTTAATTGAGTATATAATGAGTGTCAGTAACAGAACGTAAATATCCCACGGCTGGACAAAGACCTATTCTTCTGTTAAATCCAAATAAGTCTCATTCCACATACATCCATCTATCTGATGATTTTTGTCGTTCTATTATCCACCTTCTATTGTTCATTTCATTCTAAACTTATCTATTAAAATAAAAATTAAAAAAAAAAACATTTACAAACTTACAACAAAATTTTACAAACGTAAAAACGTCTCAAAGATTTGGCTGTAGCTACAGTGACACGGTGAGTAAATCACAAACATTCATAAAAACGCTTGCTCCAAATGTTTGTCACAATTTCTAGAGAAGTTACCAATATTTTTTGGCTATTCTGAAAGAACTCACGTCATTACTCATTCGTGAAATGTTGACAAGCGACTTATGGTGATATACTATTTTGATGCGTGTTTTCGTAAATAATTATAATTATCATGGTCAATGTCATTTTTTAAATTTTACGACCGATTTCTGCGGGAGTTTCGAGTTCGTTTTACAGCCCTACTGAAGCTAATTGTTATATACACTTAGCATCCAGCAGTGAAACTGATTTTATAAAAATCTCGAATCATTCTTTTTAAAAATAGAATACCAAATCATACCAATTGAAAAAATATGTAAATAACTTACTAAATTAATCTTAAAAAATCCAAATAACACATTCAACAAATCACGAGTTGAGCTAATAATGTATTATTTACTTTACCTTTTTGTCCTCTAACAAAATGGCGGTTTTAAATTAGCGCGCCTCTTTTTTTTAACAACGCTGTTGTGTGCATCAAATCAATCTCCTAACTATACCATAATATAATATGATTTCTTAAAGCTCTTACTTTTTCTTAGTTTCTTATATATTTTCATATGAATTTCAAAATTTCCCACATTTGTTGCTTAACAATAGAACGCCAATATAAGTGTATGATAACTTTATTATAACTTTTCAATATTTCCTTTGTCACAAGGAAACCTGTCACAACTTTTAATACAAGCAGTAAGTTTCGTTATAAGTTTTGACAATACAAGTGTTGTAAAAATAGTTACAAGTTCTGTATAACATTATTATTTTACAAATTAACAAGCTCAAACGAGGAGGGAGAATGGAGGGGGGGGGGGGTTAACTCTATATCTGAGTACTATAACTCTCTCTCTCTATCTTACTTATTTTAATTGTAACAAGTTATATTGTCGGCATCTTGAAGATTTTTTTTATTAGGCAGCTTGCCATGTGAGCCACATAATGCTAAGCGATCACCGCCGTTTATAGATAATGGCATTGTCAGAAATATTAACCATCCCTTACAAAGGAGCTACCCTAGCCTTCTCCTTGCTTAAAGGAGAGACCTTTGTCCAACAGCGTGGTGGTCGTAGGTTGCTGTTTATTTCAATATAACAATTCCGTGATCCTTTCTAGGCTTTAATTAGTTCTCGTCATTAACTTCGCTTCGTCGAGCATTTCACATAAAATAAAAACAAGCCATTACTTTTATAAGCATCGTATACTATATCATGTATATACTAATGCAATTTATTTAGAGCATTAAGGACCTATATATTAGTTCTTGAAATTATCACGATTACAAGTCTTTTTTATTTTTCAAAGCTACTTAGTAACATCGAGGCCCACAGCAACTCACTATATGACATAAAAGACTATATGACACCATGTCATGTAATATTAAAGTTTTCATTTCTCATGAAATTCGTTTATAAACTCTACGGTCGGTTAGAAGTTCAGCGAAATGAGATAAGTAAGTTTTAACCGCTTTAATCCGGCCGATACCAGTTCGGAGCGGGAGTGATACTCGTGTATTAAAAGTTTACTGTAATCTGGGTCGTTAACTATTTTTCAATATAATATTTTACGTTACGGTGTCTGTTTTGATGCTCACCTTTAATAACGATACGCCTACACCTTAAACTGCTCCCTAATTTGGGTAATATTTTAAGCTTTTAGATGAACTGACGTGTATTGGGGATAATATCTTATAAATCGCATATAAGTCTACTCAATTATATTGCCTCGGACAACGGATTTGATCCCTTCCGGTACAGGTGATTGTTCTAGAAACTATAAGCAACGGTTAATATTAATTCTCTCAAAACTTGTAGGCCGTTATTTAACAAATTAGTTTAATTAAAACAAAAGTTGATATTGAAACTGTTAACTAATCATCTAAACAATTTAAACTAATTTCCATTTGTAAAATTTCAATGTTAAATTTTACAAATGGAAACGCTTAAATAAACAAAAGAGCTAAGTCTGATGACTGGACACTTAAATTCTTTTTTTCAATATGGCGGAATATATGATATCATTTGACTGCTATATTTGCCATTCAGTACAAAATGTTAGGTCAAACACTAGAAACAGTTTAATAAATTAACAGACTTAAAATCTTAAAATGGATTATATATTTAAGCTTTATATTATACAGGCGCTAAGATAAATGAATTACATCTAGCAAGGCTATGAGTAAAAAGATGACAGAACACAGAAGTCGGGGAATCCCGTTAAATGAACGGAATATAACTTTTAAATTGTTTTCTTTGTCCACTTTAAGTTGTAATTTTGCCGAATGTTCCATTTTCTGTGCAATTGAATTTTGTGTAGTGATGACTTATAGCGCTAATTTTTCTATATGAAAGCCATGAAGGATCTTGTTAGTAATTATTTTTTTACTATAGGAATTTTCCTTAATGAAATTTAATTAATTAAAAATGCATTATACATATACAATGAATATTTATACATTTTTTGACATTAAATATATTGGACTATTGATTGGTTTATTATTAGTATTATATATTTTGATAATAGAAGGAAAACAGTATATCATTTGAAAATTGGGATAGGAAATAAAGGCTTATCTTATTTTAATTCATTTTAATTATAAGACCTTGCCAGGCAGGCCCTTGGGAGATTTTTAAAATATCTTTATTAATTTCCACCAGCGGATTTTTATATACCATGTGTCCTTTCCTTTACCCCAGACAACTTATATGCAAAAATTCATCATATTCAGTTCAGTAGTACTATATGAAAGCGTTTCAAATAAACAGACATACTCACTTTCACATATACGATAATATAGTTAGAATAAGGAATATAAATAATCAAGCGATATCATAATTATATCTTTGATTGAGACATCAATTTTATCTAACTTGTCCTAATTATATGTTACAAAAGTCGAAAGTGTAGTAATTATTGTTTATAATCATTGTTAATAATTGACGAGCCGGTTGGCGTGGTTGATAGATACTTGCCTTTCACGCCAAAGGTTGTGGGTTCGATTCCCACCCAGGACAGACATTTGTGTGCATGAATGTGTGTCTTGAGTCTGGGTGTAATTATCTATATAAGTATGTATTTACAAAAGAAAAGTAGTATATGTAGTATATCATTTATCTGGTTCCCATAGCACAAGCTTTGTACAAGCTTAATTTGGGATCAGATGGCCGTGTGTGAAAAATGTCCCAGGATATTAATATATTATTATTATTATAATCATTCGTCCGACATCGTCAGTGTGCGCGTGTCGCAGAGTTCTCAATTAAATGATTTGCACTTCGCTCTATTAATTCATGTAGATAACGTGAGTTATGTACATGTAACTGTCAAACTGCCTCATATTTCATCAATGTCACCTTTAAGCCATAAACAAGTCAGGACAACACGATTTTAATTATTACTAGATTCCGCCCACGGTTTCGACCATAATTATATGGGGTGTCAGGTGCCAGGTGTTATTTTATGTATGTTATGACATGTATAAAAATTAGTAATTAGTGTGTGTAACTTACATAATGATCGATTGTGTAGTTAAGACATGAGATATTTCTTTGTTACGCACAAATAAATATTAAATTATAATAAATTTTTAATATTATTTTTATTATTTATTCTCTAACATATATCTGTTTATTTACACATCTCGACCTATAAGGAAATATGTTGACTTATTATGTCCGACCCTGACGTGAGCCACGAGCGGAGCAAGGTACATCATCATATGAGAACGATCCCGCAGCCTCTCCGGTCACCATCCCAAAAGCACTAACGTAAAATACTCCCACAATACTACTATTTAAAAAAAACTAATATCGTCGAACCTGAAACTACTAAACTGGGGTATGAAAGTAAGAAAATGGGCATAATACTACTGACACTTTTACTAACTTTTGTACTGGTTGAAATTTTCTATTGATATCTACCTATTTTGAAATAAGAAACCATTTTTAATACATGATAAAAACTAAAAAAAAAGTCCCTTAGATATTTCAAAAAAACACCCTGAACGATAAATATAGTAGCTAATTTTAGCTTTTCTTTCGTAAAAAATTATGATTTTTTTCATGCTACCTGTCAGAGGAGATAAACGAATGTGTATATAAATGACACGGTTTATAATATTTGCACAAATGCATTTAGTCTTATAATAAATCCTTCTTAGAATAAAGCCCGTGTTTATCGTGATAGTTTTGAGTACATTATGGAAAGCGCTTCCTTAGTTAGAGTGCTTAAAGCGACGCTAATCTTCCCTCGTATCCTTGTACAGCTTAATTATGCGAGATTATACTAACAAGCGTTGAGGACAATTAACAACTATTTTTAACAATTATGTTACATTTTTTTTTAAATCCAACTTTTCAGTTTTTTTTCAACTCACTATAGCTTCATAAATATTAATAATAATATACATTAAATACTTTTTACATATAATAAACTTAAGGCAAGATGAATAGAAGATAAAACATCTAAATCATAACTGCAGATTTCCATTTTTAAGTGCTGAATTTTGTGAATAAATCTATTTGTAGTATGTATCTAAAGAATAATTGCAAAGAATCGCTCTTATTATATAGCATCCGACCGATATACTATAATGTTGACATTTCACTATAGGAAATACTAACAATTAAGCAATGTAGAAAAATCCATACATAGATGTGTATCGAGAAGTCTTTTAAAAAATAATTTATAGCTCACAATTTCGGTTGCCATTACCAAATTAAAATATTCTCTTGTTCTTTGCCATGTTTCTTTATTTGGAGTCGGCTCTCCTTGTTTTAAGGCTTCGAGATATTCTATCTTTGGTTGTCTGAATGTTGCAAGCTGTTCCCTGTGCCCATTCCAGATTTATGCTTACGGCTATGTACCACATGGCTAGCTAACGACCTCTGCCTTTTTTATATTCTTTATTACTAACTCCTCTTTACGGTGTGGTATTCATCTCAACACCTAACATTATTACATAGAAAATAAGTAACGCATATTATTTCATTTTTAAAATTTACATGAAAATATATACATGCTTATATATTACTTGCAGTTAACCCACGGTTTCGCTAATGTCATTCGGAATTACTAAATAACAATTTTCACACCTCTATATCACTACCTTAGGAGTTCAATATTCAAATTTCTTTCCTTAGTGCTAACCTACTATGTAAAATGTCAGTCAGTTATTCCCTTTTATATATAGATTTCACATATTATACATATGAGTAATACGTCTGATTATATGAGTTTTTCCTTTTCTTAATATAGCCATATTCCAGGTAGCATGGAAGAGATCATAAGTTTATTATAAAGTTTTGTATACAGTTTGCAATAACAAATAAATAAATAAATAAAAATATTATTTTAAATCGATACCGCTTAGTTTTATTCCTATAATGTTATAATAGAACCTCTTTGGATCTTTGGAGAGATTTTACTTCGCCTGCGTGTTAATCACGAACGACGAAGTGTTTCCTCTTATAGCTCTGTCTTGTTTACTGCTGTATGTTCTGGAATCTGATTTCTGAAGACTTGACCTGACCTAGAATGGGTCTTAAAATCTACATGTGTATAAGCGAAATACTTTTAAGCTCGATTGACTCGAAATTGGTTACTCCTTCCGCGACGTAGACGCTCACTACGAGCGGATTTTACGCAAATCCTATGCAAAATACATTTTATCAACCCTTGAGAAGCCAGGACAATTAACCTAAGCTTTGTATATAAAATGACAATTGGACATTACCTCGGTTGGGCAAGACTTTAAACATGACACCAAAGGACGAGCAATAAACTGGCGAAAATATTTTAATTATTTGTGTTGATATAGTTCTCATTACATTCTTAGGGTGCGTACATATGAAAGATGCGCTTCACCAAAATTTTTGCGTTTGTGAACAGTTGTGGTAAGGATCTCGCATTGATCCGTTTTTTATTATTTCGTAGGGAACACAACATGGTGTCAAACCAGATAACAGTCATGTCACCGTCACCACGTTCTTTGATGAAGTAGATAAAAAAATATATTTAATAGGCATAAGGCAGACGGGTAAATGGATCATTTGATGGTAAGTGCTCACCACTGCCCATAGACATCGGAGGCATAAAAATATTAACCATTCCTTACATCGCCAATACGTCACCAATCTTGGAAACTAAGATGTTATGTCTCTTCTACCTGAAGTTTTACTGGTTTACTTACCCTTGCAACCCGTCACAATACTGAGTATTGCTATTTGACCGTAGAATATTAGAGTATGAGCTATATGAGCAGACGGGCTTGCACAAAGCCTTACCGCCAAGTAAAATTAAGTTGCCATGTCATTTTTATGCCGAAATGACACTTACTGAACAAGAATTCGATGTCACTTAATACACTACGCGACAAACTCAACCGATGCAATTTACGTTCGGATACACGTCCTTTTTTTACCCATTGGAAACTTTCAGAAAGGTACCCGGCTCTCATGAGAGTGTAACTGGATTATGTGGGATTCTTGCCCACTAAAACCACTGCGATGGCTCGGATCGGAGAGGCTGCGGGTTCGTGTTGATATAACGCATCTGCGGCCTCTCCCGTGCTGTGCTCCGCTCATAGCTCGGCGGAGTTCTCGTCAGGAAGCGAAGGTAATCTCGCCCCCCACCCCCCTCTCCGCACTCATCTGAACACCGCTCTTAAGCATCGTCACGGTCTAGGATGTAGCACGCCTGCCCAGAAGGAATCCGTTCACCCTGGATTTGAAGACACTAACGTTGTACCTATCAGGAAATATGGATTCAGGCAAAGCATTCCACAGGTTCACAGTGCGAATGATAAATGTAAATTCATAGCGCTTCGTACGTAGGCGGGGAAGTTCCACGGTGTACCTATGGCGTTTGATAGTAAAAGGGGGCGGGAAGAGTGAATTTGTGTAATTCCTGAGCATATTCTCTGAAATTCTCTCCATAGAAGACTGAAAGTGATGCCACACGTCAATGTTTGAGACTTTGGAGCCTAGACTCGACCAATGTGTCGTCTCCTATTAGCCTCCTGGCACGCCTCTCAATCAACCCTAGAGCCTGAAAGTGGTGCTTAGCAAAGCCTTCCCAAAGGTGAGAGCAGTACTCCATACATGTCCTCACTTGTCTGCAGTCTATTACAAAAACCGACAGCAGACTGCTATACATGGCACGATTCTGAGTTGCCACAGATGTATGCACCCTTATAGTTACCACACAACCCCTTACTACTCGTGTAGTAAGCTCACACGTCAAAGGACAATGCCCTGTATGTTTAGGTATGAAGGGTGAGTGAACCAGTGTAAATACACGGATAAGGGTCGTAGATCTATCGAACTGATGGCAGAGCATTGATAATGTAAGGTTAGAAAAAACTAAGAAAATTAATGTCTACAAACCACTTATCATAAAATACTCTGGCTCTTCATACTACAACGCAGTTGCTCAGTTGCTGAGTTTTTTATTAACTGACGGGCAAAAATATTATAATATTTTATAAAAAATTATGATGCTGTTATAGGCTATCAAGTATAATATTTCTAACTACGCCAATGTCTGCGCCTACAGGCTATATAAAAAAAAACATGTATTTTTCATGTTGTATACAATGTCATTGATGTACATATCAGTAAGTATTTCACACTTAATATAATATAATAATGTTTATATTTAATATAAAAACTTTACAATATATATATAAATTGTAGTTACCTATGAAATTTAATAAAAAGTTGTTTTTTCATTTCTATATAATTCCCACTTGCAATAAAGATTAATTAATAAGTTTAAATTTGTTTATATTTTTTAAATTAAATTATAAATTACATCATTTAGTATTTATAATTAAAAAGTTTTAACAAACAATACGGCTACGTAACGTTATTACGTGCATGAGCGAAAAACGCCTGAACAAGATACGTCGTCCATCAAACGAAGCTTTGTTTGTTTAATGAACATTTGAGAACAATTTTACAATTACCACTTCATAACTTGAGATGCGTAATGGTCCAGTGATCACACGTAAATCTTAACCGAAAACTATGGGTTCAAACCCAGGCAAGCACCGCTATTTCAAACCATATTATGTTGTATGTGTATCCACCCACTAGCATTCGAGCAGCATGATGGAAGTAAGCGTCAAAACTTATCTTTAAAAGGGTTTTCCTTTACTCAGCAATGATACATTTACGGATTATTAAGTTAAAGCCGTGAAGTAAGCCGTGATGGATGGTTGGAAGCTTAGCTGACGATTCCGAGTTCAAACCCGGGCAACCATTGAATTTTCATGTACTATGTATTAAATGAAGCCTTATCCCAGCAGTAGGACAATTATAGGTTGTTACTTTATTATAGTTCATAACCTTACAACAAAATATGTTTTAAAAGTCAATAGCAAATCAAATATACCTACTGAATATAAATATAGTATAGTTGATCACATTTTTTTAAGATTAAAAAAACGTACAATTATTGTATGTTGATTATATGAGGATATACGTGTAATAAAATATATTAAAACAATCAAAAGATTCAAAAAAGTTCGTGTAGAGTTTATCATGTCTGTTCTATTCGTATAATTTACATTCCGAATCGAAAGCGAAATAAAGCCTCTATTAATGGAATGGATATAGCATTTAGCCTTACACAATATCGTATCGGACATAGGATGGTTTCGCTCTTATACAGTGATCCAATCATTAAATTGCTTTTAAGCGCTATTGTAGTACAAAGCAATGTTTGATTAGAAGTGCATCCGTAACCGTAACAGCCTGTGAATGTCCAACTACTGGGCTAAAGGCCTCCTGCCCTTTTTTTAAGGAGAAGGTTTGGAGCTTAATCCACCACGCTGCTCCAGTACGGGTTGGTGGAATACACATGTGGCAGAATTTCAGTGAAATTAGACACATGCAGGTACCTCACGATGTTTTCCTTCACCGTAAAGCACCAATTGCTTGCCGGGCAAGAACCCACGACCACCGGTTAAAATTCACGCGTTCTTACCACTGGGCCATCTCGGCTAGACTAGACTAGACGACTAGAAGTGCATCACGTGAAGCCAATCAATCAACAATCCAGCAATGTGTGACCTATATGTCCTGGTAAGGTGTTATGCCTTGCTAAGAACAACATTCCTACCACTATCACTTTTTTACAGGAGATAAGAGACATATCTGGTGGTGAATGTGGCCATCTTACAATGTCTTACAATGTCAGTGTATGCAAATGGTAAGCGTGTATATAAAAAAATTTGTGTAGTGTGAAACGTATGCTAAACGTCGTAAGTTCGTTTATCTTTTACAGTTCTAATTTTGGTATTGATACAGAAATTATCATTCCTCTAGGCTGAAGACCTTAGTTGTGTCGACTTATTTTCTTGCAATACAAATCCGCATATAAGCCGAGATGGCCTAGTGGTAAGAACGCGTGAATCTTAACCGATGATCGTGGGTTCAAACCCGGGCAAGCACCACTGAATTTTCATGTGCTTAATTTGTGTTTATAATTCATCTCGTGCTTAACGGTGAAGGAAAACATCGTGAGGAAACCTGCATATGTCTAATTTCATTGAAATTCTGCCACATGTGTATTCTACCAACCCGCATTGGAGCAGCGTGGTGGAATAAGCTCCAAACCTTCTCCTCAAAAGGGAGAGGAGGCCTTAGCTCAGCAGTGGGACATTAACAGGCTGTTACAATACAATAATTACAATACAAATCCGCATTGGTGCTGCATGGTAAAGTAAGCTCCAAGCCTCAAAACTATGGGCAATGGTGTCAACTTACTATCACGTTGCCCATCTGTCTACCTTACGATAATAATTTAATAATCCTTGCGCTTAAAATTAATTTCATTTAATTTAATTAAAATTTTAAATTTGTAAAAGTCGCAGATTCAGTCTTAAGTACCAAAGGGCTCTCGGCTACCCTTTTTAAAATATTTAACGAGATTACAGTTTTAGTTCCAAATATCAACAAGAGGATATGAAAGTTTAAGATATTTATAGTTATAAGGACGCAGGCCCGGATGTCTTTGATTCAAAACCCAGCTCGGGCCATTAAAAAGTTATTGGATTTTTATACGGTAAATTCTCAGTAAAACGGTTCGCGTTATTTTACGTTGTACGTATTTTGCTTGAAATCTTCAAGTCACTAACTTTACAGTATATTAAATAGCCGGACTTATATAACACAAATAAAAACATACATTTTTTATATATAGGCCTATATAATGAAGTTTTATAAAATCTTTTTAATAATAATAATAATATTCTGGGACATTATTCGCATATGGCCATCTGATCCCAAACTAAGCAGAGCTTGTACGATGGAAACCAGACAACTGATATACCACATATACTACTTTTCTTTTATAAATACATACTTATATAGATAATTACACCCAGAAACGAACCAGGTGAAACCAGGTGGGAAACGAACCCACAACTTCGGCGTGAGAGGAAAGTATAATAAAAAAAATATATGAATTTCTACAGACATGTAACTCACGACTCCAATCACAACTTGCACTGTTTTTTAAAAAAAAAAAGTAGCTTCTCATTTCATACGAAGGAAAAAAGATGAAACGCTATTGTCTTTAAAACCGTATATTCTGTTTTTATCCTAATTAAACTTTTTTTATAATATGTGCATAGTTTGTACAAGGTATTATATTATATTGTCTATTTCATAGTGCTGTGTATTATTCAGTATAGCAATATTACATATGAAAACAATATATAATATACAAAAGACAAAAACAGCTTCTATACATAAGCTGCAGTTACTTGTTGGTAGGGTTTTGTGCAAGCCTCTCTTGGTAGGTACCACACGCTCATCAGATATTCTACCGCCAAACAGCAATACTTAATATTGTTGTGTTCCGGTTGTAAGAGCGGGAGAGCCAGTTTAACTAAAGACACAAGGGACATAACATGTTAGTTCCGGAGGTTGGTGGCATATTGGTGATGTGTGGAATGGTCAATATTTCTTAATGTCTATGTCCACTTACTATCACGCGATCCATCTGTCATTATTCAACCCTATGATAATAATTTAATCATCCTTGCGCTTAAAAATAATTAAATAATTCGAAAGGGTTATTGACATCGCTTGTAAACATTAGCACTTTGAGAAATATTAAATCCTTTCTATAAAATCTTTTCATCATTTTTCATATGGCTTAAAAAGCTCAATAAAGTCAATGTACATAAAACAAGAATTGATCGATTACGTGCAAATATAAAATCCAAATTGTAAATTGCTAACAAACGCTATACTAGTATATATTAATGCGTGAGAAACGAAACTTGTTGCAGGCTTTTTATTTTTTTTTATTTTTAATTGTTATGTCTATGCAACTTATAAGAGTGTTATTTAAAAAGTATTTGTACCGTGTCGTGTGGAAAATCACTAATTTCGGCCAGAGTGATACTTAATTTATTCCGTATACAATTTTCGGGAACAATAAGAGATAAGTTTCGGAAAGAATTTGCTTCCCGAAACTTATTTCTTGAGACTTTTAATACAACTCTGACTTTGACAGCTATGATGCTAAATTGGGATTATAACAATATTTTTATATTACCATAAATTGACTACATAACTTTCATAAAAAGTTTGAAAACAGTTATAATTTTACATGAAAATTACTCATTCAAATGTACTAATCGACTTCGCTATTCAGCGTCTTGTTTTTTTTTATTATTTCAGTCTTCACATACTATACACACTTTATATACCTAACCTTGAAACTTCAATCTATAACAGTGTGAAATATGAATGTCCACACACCGACACACGTGTATAATTGTATTGTGACATGTATAATTTGTACTCTATAATATTTCCAATACCGTTGACTGGTCCTTGAAAATTACCGAAATCGGCGAGGAAGACATCATAATCATCAACAAATCAACAAAATATCTTGAATAGATTGAAACAATTCAAATTAACTTTGCAACTAACTTGTACTTTGCAGAAACACCTGTACCGAATTTACGATTATTAAAAATATAAAAACACACAATAGACATTTCGTTTCCGGTTCGTTATACGGGATATTCTTCCGTGCTATATTTTTATACCAGCTCTATATATGACCCCTTATTGTTAACATAAAGGCGCTTCCATAGAATAAAAAAAAACATCTTGCTCTAAAATCATGTACCCCTAACAAATATGTGAAATTTCTTTGTGAATATATCTTTAAGTTTGACTTTTCAAATACTTCGATCGAATTCGTTACGATTTAAAAGTTTAATTTATTGTGATTAATTAGTTTTTTTATTCTTCATTATATTCGACCTTGCTAGTTTCTAAAGTATAGTTATTCAAGGTTTGTACCGCACTAAAATCGTTGCATCGATTTATCTAAAATGTTCATTTTGTATCTGAGACACTGGCTCGGCGTTAAGGTTGTGCCCATTGAATAAGTACGTAATTGTAATGTATCCACAAGTTACTGTTTGTTTGTTAAATATAAAACTATAAAATTTGATACACGACGTGGAACTCAATTGTTAAATGTCAAAATTTTACATGAGACATCCTTACTAATAATATTATAAGTTTATTTGTTATGTAGTTAAATCTCAATCCGAATCAAAGCGTATTTATGAATACCTCTTTGGTGTGGTTTTATATATTGTTGCTTTTTATTGCTTATTATTGCAAGAATATGTAAAAAAAAAACATATGTGTACATGATGACTTGAACTGTATACTTCCTTAGCGCTTTATAAATATCATGTTCTTAACCAAAGGTTGTTTGGAAGAGATCGCTTTTAACGTTTTTTGTAGATACCATATTTTATTACTGTATCGCATTACTGTATATTTAACATCCAGAAGTGAAACTGATTGTACGAAAACCTCGATTTAGTCCTTTTTAAAATAGAACACCAAATCAAACAAGTTGATGTAAATGATTGACATAATTGCTCTTAAAAATCCAAATAAAAGAATTGAAGATATTCAACAAGTCGCGCCAATAATACATTAATTAGTTTGCCTTTCTTTCCACCAACAAAATGGCGGTTTAAAATTAGCACGCGCTTTTTTTTAACAATGCTGTTGTGGGTAAAGGAATCTCCTAATTGTTTGTTTTCTTAACTCTTATTGTGTACAATAAAGCCTATTCTATTCTATTCTATTCTTCTTAACCAGTCGGGCTTATGCACAGACCTACTATGAAGTAGTTAAGTTTATAAAAGGTAGTCAAATAAAACATGCATTCTACACGTAACCTTACATATTCTTACCGTACGTGAAATTCGTTATATGCTTGAAACTCTTTATAATATAAACAAATTGTGTTTTAGCGGAAAACTTTTACCATAAACGATTCAAGTTCTCGCTTAGCGTTTCATAAATATTTTACATGAATGTAAAAATATATTTGAATTATTATGTATCATTTAAGAAACGGGAAGACAAAATAGTAATTTTATAATAATAGGTTTTATAAATTATTGTACAAAATGAAATTATATTGTACAATCGTCCTTAAAACGGAACAAAGCAATACAAAGTATTGCGTAGACAGACTCAATTTTTATTTATTTTTTTGTTCATTCGCTATGAGTGATAGATTGATCATTATAGTAAATAGTAGTAATAGTGACTACTAAGGAGTTTTAACAATTAAAGTTTCTATTTTTTTAAATTAAATCTAATATAACCAAATCGATAGAATACAAAAGTCGATTTGGAGTGCAAAGATTCTGTGAATCGTGCGATTCTTTTACTTATTTGATAGTGTTGACGTTTACTACGATTTGTATGGAATTCAGACTATTGTCACTAGATGGCGCTGTTTTTATTCCTTATTTCTCCTATATTCTTATTATAAAATTTTGAAGAACATTTTTTATTTAAAATACGAAAGACCAACAGAACTCTCTATTAGAACTCACGTCGTATCTCAATTATTATTATATAATGTCGCATATCACTTTTTGACATTTCACGTTCGTGTTACTGCGACGAATTTCGACTCTGCTAACAGAATAGCGCTACAGGAAATTCTAAATTCAAATTTTATTTACTTAATAATATAAAAATAATAATATTAGTAACGTATATAATATTTAAATTGGAATAAAATTATACTTACATTAATTAATTTAATTGTCATTTCTTTTTAACGACGTTTACTTCTTTTTTTTTTTTTTGTTATAATTTTTGCATGTTTTGTTTTGGTTTTATAAATAGTTCCTCTTTCTTTCTTTTTGCTTTCGTAATTTATTTCTTTTTTAAGTTATATAACAAAGAATGTACTTTTTTTATTCCTACGCATGTTAAGTTAGCCTATAAGTGAGGTATGCAATTTTTATATTTAAATTATTTAAGATTGTAGACTAGAATAAGAAACAAATTTGTATACAGCGTTGGCTTACTATTTAATGAAAATAAAATACTAAGAATTTTCTTGATAAAATATTTAGATATTTCTACTTCCAATGTGGATATTAAACCAACAGTCTAAGTAATAAATAAAATTCAAGCTCCCCAGTCAAATCCTTAAATCTCAATTACTATGCGGTCGTTGACATCAACACTTCTCGACTAGACATTCCTGAATATAGATAAGATGAAATTAAGTTCCTATGCGCGTCGGTCATTGACTGAACTATCCTGTATGAAAAAGCTAGTTTCTGGACGCAGCTTCACCCCCGTCTAATGGGGACATGTGTTAGGTACTATGTCGTTTTCTGTATTCCCGAAACCGTGTATACATAAATTCAGGTTGAGTAGATAAGACCTGAAAACGTTACAAACAAAAAAACTCAATTTCGTATTTATGATATAAGTTAGGATAAACGTATACATACATACGTGTAACCTAACTACAGGTAAAGTTAATACAGCCTTGATGGGTCACACTCACCTACACCTTTCTTGAAAATTTTAGAGCAATTATTCAAATTGACGTATTCACGAACAAAATATAGCTTAGGGGATTTTTTAAATGATTTGTCTATGTCAAAGATAAAATATAACTTTTTTTATGTATACTGGGTTGCACTTTGACATAATAGATATATTTCGCGATTGCAAATTTCTATGAACTAAGTTCGGACCTTTTGTCTGTAATGTGTTGGCGAAAGTCAGGCTGTATAACAAAAACACAAACATACTAAACTTATTACTTATTTACTGGTGGTGGTTTTGTGCAAGCTCGTCTGGTTAGGTACCACCCACTCATCAGATATTCTACCACAAAACAGCAGTACTTGGTACGGGTGAGTGAGTCAGTGTAATTACACGATAGTGTAATTAGGCGTTAGGAACATAACATATTAGTTCCTGATAGGCGCATTGGCGATGTAAGTGATGGTTAACATTTCTTACAATGCCAATGTCAAAGGCCGTTGGTGACCACTTACCATAGGTGGCCCATATCCTCGTCCGCCTACCTATTCTATGAAAAAATAAAATTATTATTATTAAATAATATTAATGCTAAGCTATTATATAAATACTTACATGACTCGTGTAAAATGTCTGGAATGCAGTAACGGTGAACAACTACACTACTTACTATATAGAAGAAATGGTAATTTTTCCGATATTAGCCCGATTGCAACTATTATTTAAATCTGATGCGGCGAGACGATGTCACCAGGCTTTAAATCTACATCACAAAGATTGTCATTGCATTGCACAAAGCTAATGTCAATTACTTGCCATCCTTTGTAGACGACTCAATTGGCAATTGAATTATACTATTACTTACTACATAGCTGAGATGGCCTAATGCTTAGAAGATTGCGGTTAAGATAAATCTTGTAATAATAACAAGAAAAAGTACCACATGTGTATCTACAAATATTACGTCTGGGGCGAGTAGTCAAAGAAGTTCAGGCTTTTACCCATTAGTGGAAAATATATTAACGGTCTTTTGTCTGACAGGCTATCATCGCACTGCGTAAACTAATAGACGTAGAGGTCTTAAATTCTAATTTAGAAGCGCATTAGATAAGGATTTATACTTTGGAGCAGCACTACCTCTGATCTTTCTATATACTATAAATTGACTGCCTCGTTGATCTAAGTGGCTTGATATAAGGCCGCAGACCCGGTTCAATTCCCAGGTCGGGCCAATAAAAAGTTATTGGGTTTTTCTGTCAGAAAATTCTCAGTAGCAGCCCGGAGTCTGGAAGTTGGAAGTGTGTACACTCCCGTGCCTCGGAAAGCACGTAAAGCCGTTGGTCCTGCGCCTGAACTCTTTCCGGTCGTGTCGGATTGCCGTCCCATCGGATCATGAGAGTTAGGGAATAGAGAGTGCACCTGTGTTTGCGCACACACTTGTGCACTATAATATCTCCTGCGTAGTTGGCTAATCTCTCTTGAGATTGGCCGCCGTGGCCGTAATCGGTCTGGAGGACATTATTATTATACTATAATTATTTTTAATACACCAAGAGAATTAATTTCGTAAACTAAACAAAAGTATCGCTCTACATCGCACTTTTATTTTTAGTATTTTGCACATCAAATGACCTATTATCTATATGTTCTGATTGTTTTCTAATTTAACGTAATATTAAAAAGAAGAAATTGGACTGTCAAGTTTATAATGCATTTATTATCTGTGCCTAAGCCTCACAATAATATATTTCATAGCAACTTTCTAGCAACATTAATGACCATTATATGTTATGAATCCAAATGTTTGAAATAAAAAACCTATAGCGCCTCTAACGGTGACATGAGCAACTAAAATGCATGTCGAATCTTTAAAACCGTCAGTAAATTTAGGCCAGAAAAATTCATTTAGCTAAGAATTGAATTTAAAACAGAAAATTGCGAGAGAGTCACAGATATTGAGCTGGCAACGGGCCAAAGTGCTATTTACCCAAATCAATATGACTTTTCTTTTATAGCACTACTATTTTAACTACACTTATGGTATTATAGGAAACTGTTTCTTGTGTCAGTATAAATATTCCTTAAGAACAAGATTTCGGTTTCCATTCTCCAGTAAATTTTCTATCTAACTGTGCATAAGTATGTGCAAACACAAGCGCACTTTCTATTCTTTAACTCTCATAATCCGATGGAATAGTTTCTATGTAACCTTCTGAGCTGTATCATGATATAATACTCACACAGGCTAAACAACCAAATCAACGACTCCGAATTGTTTGATAACCGGTATAATGTCTACACAAAAGATAGAGAAAATTCAAGGTTTCATAAAAATAAAGAAGGAGGAGGGTGTATTAGTGGCAGCGTTGAAAAAATTTAACTCGTACAGACTAAAAACATATAAAAGTAAATGTGAGGAATTATGGGTAAGAGTTCAACCAGCGAATAGTAACTGCTATGGAATTAATATATGTGCGATTTACCTTCCTCCTCCTGTAAAAATTGTCATTCTTACTCATTTTATAGATTCACTGTTACTCATTTCAATTACAACAAGATCTCCGAAATCATTAAAAATATTGCTGTCGTCGTTTATTTTAATCTAAGCTGCATAAAATAGTCTACAAACGAAACAGATGTCACCTGCATTGATAAAAATAACGTAAATGTAGCGAAGGCATTTGTAAATTATGTATGTCTCAACAATTTTACTCAACACAACAATGTTAGCAACTGCAATGATAGAATACTTGATTTAGTTTTGAGTGATAATAATAACATTAGTGTCGCAGAATTTCATACCTCTGGTACCAGCCAATCAATTTCATCCACCGCTAGAGATATTTATTAATAATAACACGTCATCCAAAGGAATTTATAATAACACAGAACAAATAAGAATGAATTTTTCAAGGCAGATTATGATAAAATAAACAGTGCACTGGGTGAAATTGACTGGCTACATGATTTTTGAATTCAAAAATTGAAAGTACAGTTAACGTAATGGTCGATATCTTTTACCGGAGACTATATGAAATAATAGATAAATATGTATCTAAATGTAAATCCAACCACGGTGGATACTTGTTGTTTCAAGCACCCGCCGTGGTTTACAGGTTGCCAAAACATAAGCTACTACAAAAATTCAGATTATACGGGAATCCGTTAGATGAAATATCATTGCAAATATTAAGGGTTATCATTGTAATGCTACAATAATTACATTGTAAATATTGAAGATTGTATAGGCAAGAATCCGAAATACTTTTGGATTTTCTTATAAAATAAAAATAAAAAACGTAATAGTTATCGTAATAATATGTTAATACAGGATAAAAATGTAGAGGGTGAAAACAAAATATTTAACGCGTTTGTGTCACATTTTTCAGCAGTATACAACTTACTACCACAAAACACCATAGAAGAGCGAGGGAATAACTTGATGGGCATATCTCTTCTGAAACAATTGCATATTACAAGAAAATTAATAAAGCATCATTTAAATAGTCTTATTAATGGTGTGAAATGAATAAAATGATAATGAATCCCGAAAAATGTTTTCATATAAAGTTCACCCGCAAAATAAAAAACATCCCATCAGATTATTACATTCAGGGATGCATTTTAAAAGAAGGTACACAAATTCGAGATCTGGGCATCATTTTAGATTCAAAGCTAAATTTTTGCCGCATTTAGATAACATCACTGCAAAAGCGTCAAGTCAAATTTGGGTTTCTTAATAAGAAATGCCAAAATATTTAAACGCGTCTACAAAAATAATGTTATACAATGTATATGTGCGAAGCATCCTAAAATATTGTAGTACAGTATGGTCACCGCATTATAACGTGAATCAACTAAAAATTGAGAGAGTACAAAAAAGATTTTTGCGTCGTTTAACTTTTACAAGTGAAGGTTTAAAACAAAATTATAACTACGAAGATCAATTAACATTAACAGCCTTTCAAATCGTAGAATTCTCTTGGATCTTTTGTACAAAATAGTCAGAAATAAAATTGACTGCCCTTAAATTCTCAGGGAAATAAATTTTAATGACCCTAGGAAAGTATGTCCACGTTATCCAATAAGTGTATTTTACATTAGACCTTCTAAAACTAAACTAGGACAAAATGCACCTCTTATAAGATAAGGTAAAACGTATAATAAATACACAATGTCACTTGATATATTTGAGGGCTTCATTAATAAATTTAAAGAAAAAATTATGGAGTTATTATTAGAATCCTAATTACAAAAAAACATATGTTATAAGCATACTCGTTTAAGAAATTAATAAAAAATGTATTTAAAGTTATTATTATTATAGTTACCTTTTGAAATTATTAATTAATTACTATTTATTGTTGTCTTATTTAAATTATTTTGTTATACGTTTTCGATAAATGAAATGAGTGCACTTGTTAATTATGGTATTTACAGCTTTATTTTCAATGTTATTAATTATTATTACTTATTTATTTTTATTTTATTTTTTTCTATAGATATGTGGTTAACAATTTTTAGTATTTTAGTAATATAAAAAAATATTGCTTATGTTATAATCTGTTTATATTGTACCTTAAAATGCATGTTGTGGCCGTCTTGAAGAGTCGCACATTTTATGTAAGTTGAATGTGTTTGTTTTATTATTACATGTATAAGCGTTGTGACTGCTGAAATAAAATAAAATGTAAAAACTGTATCCTTTCTAGTCGTTTTCTTCATATTGAAGGTCATGTCTTTGAAAACTACCTGGCTCGGTTATCTGTGTGCCTAGTACGAGTTTTTTTCAATATTCAATAGCGTTACCGCTAACTGCTATATCTATGGAATTCTGATTTTTGTCACGAGATGGCGCTGTCTTCCATACAAATTGCAGTTAATGTCAACGCTTTCGACTAAAAAAAAAACTCGCAATAAGCACTTAGCTCTTAACGCAATTGCTATTGTAAGACCTAAAACCATTACCTGGCCAGCATTAAGCCAGGTAGATGTCAGTCACGGATAATTTCCCTTTGACCTTGACCGCCACAACCAACTTATCATAACGCATTGTACACACTCATTTAATGTTACTACTCAATAACTATACCCTACTACACTATATATTACTACACAATAATAAACGAGGAGACGTTTTTTTTTGTAATGTCTAAATGAAAAAAAATAAAAACAATATACATAAAACTTATACAAGATACAGCACGTTTCACACCGTGAAATAAATACACAGTGATATAAATGTCCCAGGATATTATTATTATTATTATCTATTATTAAAAAAGCTCAACTCTACAAAATCGGTTATATAAGTGTTCGTTGTTTTCTAATTTTGTTACAAAAATCTATAATTTAATTTTATATTTATAGATAAGTAAGATAAATCTTGTTTACGTCAAAAATAAAGGAACGTGAAAGAAGTGAAAGACTTCTGATAATCCCAACGCTTGTAAATCCGATGAAACATTTTCGTAATGAAAATACTGTGGGCGCAGAGTGACAGAGTCCATTATTTGATTATGTTATTTGTTATACGATTTTTTATAATGAAGCCAAGATGGCCCAGTGGTAAGAACGCGTAAATCTTAACTGATGATCGTGGGTTCAAACCCGGGCAAGCACCACTGAATTTTCACGTGCTTAATTTATGATTATAATTCATCTCGTGCTTTACGGTGAAGGAAAACATCTTGAGGAAACCTGCATGTGTATAATTTCACTGAAATTCTGCCACATGTGCATTCCACCAACCCGCACTGGAGCAGCGTGGTTGAATAATCTCCAAACCTTCTCCTCAAAGGGGGAGAGGCGGCCTTTAGCCCAGCAGTGGGACATTCACAGGCTGTTACGGAATGAACAAACAATATTACATAAATCCACTATAAAGTTACGAACATACCTATCACATTACCGTCCCATCGGATTATAAGGTGTACTCCATACACCTGTGTTTTGCGGCCGCATTTTATTCTTCATTCAAGTAGACTCTTAAAAGCACTTTTAAATCGTCATGTTAAAGAATTCCAGTGAAGCATCCAGTGATTCGGAATGCATATTGTACGAAATTGCGGCTAAAAGTCTCATTAATTACTCTTAATCTAAATGAAATACATAGCTATATACAATTAAATTTATTGTACGCAAATCAGCGACAATACGAATAGACATTTTTTTATATTGTAGGTAGTGTGAACGAGCATATATTGTAAGAAACGTTAACCATCGTATACATAGCCAATACGCCACCAACCTTGGGAACTAAGATGTTATGTCCCTTGTGCCTGTAATTACACTGGCCCACACACTCTTCAAACCGGAACACAACAATACCAAGTACTGCTGTATTTCAATAGAATATCTGACGAGTGGGTGGTATCTACCTAGACGAGCTTGTATAAAGCCCTATCACCATAGACAGAGCCGCGATGGCCAAGCGGTTGGAAGACGAGAATCTTTACCGATGATTTCGAGTTCAAACTCGGGCAAACACCATGAAATTTCCATGTGCTTTTTTACATAATTCATCTCATGCTCGGCGGTGAAGTAAAACATCATGAGTAAGCCATTAAGGAAAGTGTATTAAGGGAAAATCTACTATGTGTATTGGAGTGGTGTGTTATTCTCCAAACCTTCTCCTTAAACAAATCAGAGGCACTTATCCCAGCAATGGGACATTTACATGTTGTTTCTTTACTTTATATACATTAAATATAATAGGTACAATAGTGTCGTTGTTAATCACAAAAGACGGTATTTATTATTAACGCTCAGAGAAAATTAGGCAATATATTCAGGTTTAGTATCTAGCCAAGTATATAATGAGCCTGTCTGGCGTGTAATTTATGGATCTCCGATATCAGCGCTCTTTATAAACAACACTGAACAACACTTTGTTATTAGATAACGCAAAAAGATCGCTAATTAGGATGTATATACTCGTATGTAATAATAAGTGTAATTACAGGCACAAGGGACATAAAATCTTAGTTCTCAAGGTTGGTGGCGCATTGGCTATAAGCGATGGTTGACATTTCTTAGAATGCCAATGTCTAAGGGCGTTTGGTGACCACTTATCAGGTGGCCCATATGCTCGTCCACCTTCCTATTCTATAAAAAAAAAATGTAATACAAATGTAAGAACATCTATTAAGGTATTTATTTATACGCTGGTATGTATTGTTTTGTTGTTTTGTTGTACAAGAGCTGTAAAAGCGGTTAATTAATCTTAATCGAAGACATTGACTTCAAACCAAGGCTACTGAGATTTTATTCCAGCAGCACATCGCCTTTTTAGTTGCATTTCATATTTGGCATGATGACGAAATCATAACAATTTCTTATTAGATTATTATAATGTTTTGATCAGTCAGTACAGGGTACTCAAATAATTGTGACGTGTATTAAATAAAAAATATATTATTTCTCCGCTATTATTCTCCGTATTGGCTAGCCTCATACCTGAATCCGTCTCTGAATAATATACGCCTCAGTATCTCAAGTTAGCCTACACGCTTTCAATTTGCTCTTAGACAAGTACTACGTCTAGTATACACCCGTGAGAATTAACAATGTTTTTTTTATATTTCTGTTAAGCCTCAAATTATTACGATACTCGAATAACAATAAATTATGTTTTAAGTTTAAATCTTCTAAGAATAAAATTAGTCCCTTAAACGCAAGAATATTTTTTTAACAATTTCAGAGGCATTAGGTTGTCTTTTTTTATAATATATGATGGTAACTAATCGTATACATTCACAGTAACCGCCTGTGAATGTCCCACTGCTGAGTTAAGGCCTCCTCTCCCTTTTTAAGGAGAAGGTCATATACATTAGCGATGTAAGAAATACTAACCACTCCATACATTGCCAATGCGCCACTAACCTTGGGAACTATGTTATCCCATGTATGTATGTCTTGTGACTGAAGTTAATTCCATAAGCTTTCTAAAAGAGTTGACGTCAGTATAACATTATTCGAAAGAAAGAAAGTGACTTTCATATTTCGAAGTTAGTGTTATTGTATTATGAAGGTTACATTCCTTTTATTGACACTAATCGTAAATGGGTACGACAAACCTCAATTGTATTACGGAAATCATTTCTGTATCTAATATTATTTATATCAACCATTGTTGATATATTTTTTAAACCATATTCGTTTTTTAGTTTATAATAAATAATAAAAATAATAATAAATAAATTTATTTATTTTCTCCCAAAGACAATAATGCTTAAATTTTTTTACATCTTAATAATAAATACAATTGTATGTGGGAAGCAGAAGCCCAAACTAGGTAATATAATTATACATACTCTTCTAATATAAAGTGCCTAGGGTTAAATTTGGATGAGTTTGCTCTGGGATGGTATTGACTGCAAAAACTAAAACTTGGCGTTACTTCGTCTTGACTTCTCGTATTCATAAAATGATTGTAAATAATGTTTTTGTTTGACGTCACTGTTAGTATTGCTATTTAATAACATCCCACAAGTGCTTTGATATTACAAAAAAGTTTTTGAAAAGATTATTAGCCATGCCCTATTAAGGAATTACTAATATTTCCTCCAATTAAGCGTATAGTTTTTGTTAGGAGAGGCAACGACAAGCGACAAGCCCAAAAGGTCCGGATCAAATCTACGATTTTTACATCGCCAGGCGGCTCATAAACTATTACGCTATTGACACTTTTTAAAGAATTACTAGTTTAAAACTGAACAATATGAACATATTAAATGGCCGTTTTGCAAGCTCGTCTGGGTAGGTACCACCCACTCATCAGATATTCTACCGCAAAACAGCAGTACTTGGTATTGTTGTGTTCCGGTTAGAAGGTTGAGTGAGCCAGTGTAATTACAGGCACAAGGGACATAACATTTTAGTTCCCAAGGTTGATGGCGCATTGGTGATGTAAGTGATGGTTAACATTTCTTACAATGCCAATGTTTATGGCTGTTGGTGACCACGTACCATCAGGTGGGTCATATGCTCGTCCGCCTTACTTTTCATTAAAAAAAATCCAAAACAACAAAATTCGAGTAGCATCGATATCCTTTACATATTTAACATTTGTTTTATTAGCGTTTAAAACTTGGTCTCAGTGATAACGCATTCTTTACATTACCAATATTAGCGTTTTCTCTACTAACATTAAAATGTAATGTCATTATGTCTGGAAATACGCAACAACGCGACTTTTAAGGTATTTTCTTTTTTTTTATAGAATAGGAAGGCGGACGAGCATATGGGCCACCTGATGGTAAGTGGTAACCAAACGCCCTTAGACATTGGCATTGTAAGAAATGTTAACCATCGCTTACATCAACAATGCGCCACCAACCTTGGGAACTAAGATGTTATGTCCCTTGTGCCTGTAATTACACTGGCTCACTCACCCTTCAAACCGGAACACAACAATACCAAGAACTGCTGTTTTGCGGTAGAATATCTGATGAGTGGGTGGTACCTACCCAGACGAGCTTGCACAAAGCTCTACCACCAGTAAAGCCTTTCCTTCCTTTCAGTCTCGCTCAAACACCTGTGGAGCCAGCTTTCGGTTTCGTTTTTCTGAACCAATATGTCTTAGGACTTAACTTTAATTAAGAGCAATAATTCTGCACAATATATGTATATGAAATCGTTAACTTTTCATTAGACATTTTAGAGAACAACAAAACTCATAGTTTTGTGTATTTGTTACAGTTAAGACAGTGTTCGTTTCGAAAGCGCCCGGAATGACAATTATCTCTTTGACAACGTTGACATAACGAGCTACGAGTATATCTAAAAAAAATCTACAATATATAAACATACCTTACATGAAAATTTCTTACGTTCAACACTAATCTAAGTATCTAAGATCGTATTAAAAATTTACTGTACAATTTCATTATAATATGGAAAATAAAAATATATATATATATATATATAGTGAGGAAACCTGCATGTGTCTAATTTCACTGAAATTCTGCCACATGTGAATTCTACCAACCCGCATTGGAGCAGCGTGGTGGAATAAGCTCCAAACCTTCTCCTCAAAAAGAGGAGAGGAGGCCTTTAGCCCAGCAGTGGGACATTTACAGGCTGTTACATACAGACATTTAAGAGAACAACAAAACTCATAGTTTTGTGTATTTGTTACAGTTAAGACAGTGTTCGTTTCGAAAGCGCCCGGAATGACAATTATCTCTTTGACAACGTTGACATAACGAGCTACGAGTATATCTAAAAAAATCTACAATATATAAACATACCTTATATGAAAATTTCTTACGTTCAACACTAATCTAAGTATCTAAGATCGTATTAAAAATTTACTGTACAATTTCGTTATAATATGGAAAATAAAAAAAATATATATATATATATATATATATAGTGAGGAAACCTGCATGTGTCTAATTTCACTGAAATTCTGCCACATGTGAATTCTACCAACCCGCATTGGAGCAGCGTGGTGGAATAAGCTCCAAACCTTCTCCTCAAAAAGAGGAGAGGAGGCCTTTAGCCCAGCAGTGGGACATTTACAGGCTGTTACATACAGACATTTAAGAGAACAACAAAACTCATAGTTTTGTGTATTTGTTACAGTTAAGACAGTGTTCGTTTCGAAAGCGCCCGGAATGACAATTATCTCTTTGACAACGTTGACATAACGAGCTACGAGTATATCTAAAAAAATCTACAATATATAAACATACCTTACATGAAAATTTCTTACGTTCAACACTAATCTAAGTATCTAAGATCATATTAAAAATTGACTGTACAATTTCGTTATAATATGGAAAATAAAAAAAAAATATATATATATAATGAGGAAACCTGCATGTGTCTAATTTCACTGAAATTCTGCCACATGTGAATTCTACCAACCCGCATTGGAGCAGCGTGGTGGAATAAGCTCCAAACCTTCTCCTCAAAAAGAGGAGAGGAGGCCTTTAGCCCAGCAGTGGGACATTTACAGGCTGTTACGGTTACGGTTACGGTTATGGAAAATAATTTAAACAAGTATACATAATTCAATAAATTAAATTTAACGAATAAATATTTTTAATTTTATGAAAATAAAAAAAACTAAAAATAGTGATCATTATAAAAATTATTCAAAAATTTCAAAGGCCTGAGAAGTTACCAAACTTCAAGTTGCGACCCTTGAATTCTTCGACCCTTGGTGCTTATAAAGTTATAACTTTATACTTCACTTAGAGTTCGCAAAAAGAATAAATAAGACCTTTTGAAATAAAACTGAATACAAAATTTGATAACATATATACATATATTTATCAATTACTATATATATCTTAACGTGGGCTTTGTGCAAGATCGTCTGTCTAGGTACCATGCTCTCATCAAATAATCTGCCTGAAATAAAAGGGCAAATAAGCCAGTATAACAGGCACAAGGGTCGTAATATCTTTGATACTAAGACGATATATTGACGACGTAAAGGATGGTTAATATTTCTTACTTTGCTTTGTTGAAACGACTGAAAATATATCAGGCACAAGACTACAGAGTTTTTTGCTTTCCAACTTTCAGATTTCGACGTGCTACTTGAGAACTTGACCGAAAAACCCAATAACTTTTTATTTGTCCTACCCCAAGTTGAAATCAAAATCACGGAATCTGCAACTAAATAAACCAGCCACTAGAACGAAATAAACGAGGCAGTCAATTGTTTTTGTTTTTTTTTTCTTACATACTTTTAATTATGTTGTACTAAAGTGGATATATATACTAAGATTTTATGGTTCCGGTTAATATATAAAGATCACGAAAGCAATCAATCATTTGTTTTTATTTCCAATATTAAACGTAATGTTCACGTTAAAGCTCCAGGGCTGTGCAAGTAACATCATTATTTCAACGTAAAATGTTATTCCGACTCTATCAGAAAGAAAATATTGTTAAAAGTCATTGTGTACGGAAGCTATTTTGAAGGCATATTTCAAACTTTCATCTTTTTTTGAATACATCATTGATTACATATGATTTTAACGTAATATAGTTATTATTACCATATTGAAAAAAAAATTGTAAGTCAAGTAGACTATAACAGGGTTTTTTTCATATAATTTTATAAGATGGAATTTAATATTAATCCTTATTATTATTTTTTTATTATATTTCATTATTTATTAATACATTTAAACCGAAATATAAATAAAATAAAATAAAAATTAATTATAGTACAATTCATGACCGCGTGGAATGGTGGCAAGAATGATAGAAAACGGAAACGGATTTTTTAAAATATTATGTTCCATGTATCCAGATTGAATATGATCAGTTCTTTTAAATAACATAACAATACTTGTTTTGAAACGCATTTTGGTTCTTCTAATATAGGCTGCTCTTTTAAAACATTAAGTCGAGACATCTGATTTTCAAGTAACGAACATATCAGAACACTGTAGTTTAGGATGGCATAAATACGTGTATGTTATATTAAAATGTCAGCGGTTGATTAAAAAAAAATTTGAAATAAGAATATCTAAGTTAGTATTTCACTTCACGGTAGCATGCGCTAGTGATCCCGTGGCGCTCTTCGTTAACACGGAAAATGTACCGCTGGTTTTTTAGTGGGTATGATGTTCGGGACGCACTTGGCACCTTGGATACCAGCGAGTCCCACGTACCCCCCACTGTTCCCGTGGGGGAAACGCGTAAAGTGTTTTTCCAGCGATAAAAAAAAATTAGTATTTCACATGGAAAGGATATAGAAAATTATGAAAACAAATATTCGACCTAAAATATTTTCCAAATATTTTATATGTGTACGTTTTGAACCGGTAAAATTAGGTTCGGACGAGGAATGCAACTCCTGGCATGACTCGTAGACGTACCACATAACACCACATCAAGATTCAATTATCATTAGTACATCTTTATTTATAATAAAATACTATTTCACTTAACTACTTATATACACTTTAGTTTTAGCACCCATGATTACGAGAACAATTTCATCGACTTTTAAAACTCAATTGTTCCGATAATCCAGTTGAAGATCTCGGCCAATGATGTCACTTCAATTAAATGTCAAAGTTATTTATGTCTTTACTCCTTTTATGCTTAGAGTAAAATAAAATAAAAATCTCTCATACCAATAATGAAACAGTACAGTTGTAATTTTGACTTAATTTATTTAAAGAAATTAAAATAATGACTGTCGCTTCTCAATATATATTTGATAATGTTACGAATGTACACAAAAACATAAAAGATTTTCCTAGAAATTGTGACGTACATACTGCTAACACCAGGAACAAGTATAAATTTACAACCACTATTACCAGATTACACAGGGTTAGTAAATTTTTTATGGGACAATGTAAACGCTTTAACAACAAAAATACTTTAATAACAAAAACGTTCAAAAATATTCAATTGTGAAATTAAAAAGAATCATTAAGGAATGCTTTTGTGCTAAAGGATATTACACAACTAATGAATTTGTAAATAATTGCACACCATGGGAATGAAACTATCGCCTCCAGGTTATTTCAAATTTAAAAAATTTTTTATAGATAATTCGGCTATTGTTGTATATTACTTATTGTAAAGGATGAGATATAAAAAAAAACGCTAAGTTTCTTTCACCGATTCTTCTTAGGTCTGTGGTGTTTATTTCCAAACCGGTGGATTTATGACAATCAATAAGCAAGTGTAACGCTTCTATATTGAATAAAAATCTTTGACTTTGACTTGACTTATTGAAATGAAATTAATTAGTAAGCTTGTCTAAGTCATTTTATTCCCATTAATTAGTCACTTCATCTCCAACAGTTAAAACAATCAATTTGAAATGTTACAAAATCTTTTAATGCTTAAGATTATTTGAGTACGATTAGATTTACGATCTAACTTAATAATTTAACAATTAATTTAAGTTGTTACTTGTATTCCGAATTTCTAATAAATTTAAGTAACACTTATAAGATTACTTCTAAGAATTAGATGATTGGTACTTTTTACGTAAATTCTAGTGTAATTATTTAAGCCTAAGTTGCCTTGTTGATCTATAATAATTTCATATAAATACCTAATGTATAATATTACGGTTCCAGGTATAAGGTATTCAGTACACTCGAATAACAATTAGTTGATTAAATTTCTTATCAAGATAATGTACAATAAAGAAAAATTGATTTTGACGGCACGATTAATAATTAATAAACACAAATTAAGAAATGAAGACTCATTGACGCGTACCCAGATTTGAACCCCCGATATTCGGTTAAAATTCACGTGTTCTACCCACTGCACTAGGATGAAAGCCAAGAGGCTTTTATCGTCTTCACTCCTTGAAATGAAGTTCTCCACCACGCTTATGCGAGTTGGTGAATATACATGTGGCAGTATTCCATCACGAGAACGAATAAGACTAGAGTGTCTAAAAACCGGCCGGTCTCAGTATCTAATTCCATTTAATTGACTTATAAAACTTTTTAAATACATTACAAAATCGTAAATGTATTGTCATGCGTAATAAATATACTCGTAGTTATATTCTATTCTTCTTAGTAGCCAGATCCAATGTAGTAGCTGCAAATGAATAAATCAAAAGAATTCGTTTTGTAATAGCAATAATCGATTATTGATTAACTGACTATCGATGAATATCAACATGTTACATTGCTGCTCTCACTATTTCCATCGGTTGTCACGGGGTTCTCGTGTGTACGGGGTTCGTTCCACCAAGACCGTTACATTAATAAAACTCGTCATAATGTTATAAAATTTTCAACATAAAAAATCAGGGGGTGGGCCGTTAACAGTATCTGGTCAATTAAGTTAACATTAATACAATAAAATATCACAAGTTAAATGTAGGTTTTTTTTTATGTGCACCGGGATGGCAAATGACTCTACTCCACCTGATGGTAAGTGGTAGTAGAGTCTAAACGCGACGACGGCCAGTACAATCGGGAAGAATGTACTAGCCGTCCCCGCCTTGCCGGCCCGCAAGATGCCTCTTCACGCCTCGTTTGAAGGAACTCGGGTGAGTTGGCATCGGTTAAAATTAAATAATAGATGTAAATAGATAAGCAGAACAGTGCAAACCCTGAACGCAGTGTCACAATGAGCTCCAAATCAGCAACAATTCCTCGGTTGAGTCCACCGAACAATATTATATTATTTTGTAATGTAATATACAAAGTATATATAAAATTAAAGAAAAATAAACACTCCTTGTGAACAAAACAACTTATTATTTTGCATAAACAACAAAAAAAATTAAAATATTTACTGTTGGTAGAGCTTTGTGCAAGCTCGTCTAGGTAGGTACCACCCACTCATCAGATATTCTACCGCAAAACAGCAGTACTTGGTATTGTTATGTTCCGGTTTAAAGGGTGAGTGAGCCAGTGTAATTACAGGCACAAGGGACATAACATCTTAGTTCCCAAGGTTGGTAGCGAATTGGTGATGTAAGCGATGGTTAACATTTCTTACAATGCCAATGTCTATGGGCGTTGGTGACCACTTACCATCAGGTGGCCCATGTGCTCGTCCGCCTTCCTATTCTATAAACATAAACAAAAAAAAACTCTAATAAGTTCCTAAAAATGCCCTAGACACAGGTACAAAGAAGAATAAGTTATTAAAACCAAGTAATAAGTTAGATATTTGAGGTTATCAAAGTTAACTTTTAAAGTGTCAGAAAATGGAAAATTATTGCTTAATTAGCAATAACATAATATTAGAAAGAAAGAACTATATTTAAATTAATTAAATAAAGCTTTTAAGCAATTCGAATAACATCAGGATTCGATCTAGGTCACCTAGTACATTGACAAAGTCTATGTTCAGTTTTTGAATAAAATATGAAGAAATTGATAAAAATATATACTGAACTACGTGGTATATTGATTATATAATGTAATTTATGCATCAACTCACCTCAGGAGTATTTAAATATGTAGAAATAAGGCAATATATGACTTTGTTGTGCTATGCGGACGACACACTCATCACGGCGACAGGGCGGAATTTTCAGGGGGCGGCTCGCCTGGCCGAAGTCGGTACGTCGCTCACAGTGGACCGCATAGGAATTTTGGGCTTGAGGGTCTCCATCTCAAAAACGGAGGCCCTCTTATTCCACGGTCCACGTCGAGGCCCCCCTCGAGGGGCGTTTGTCACCGTCCAGGGGACGGTGATTAAGGCGCAGGCCCACATGAAGTATCTGGGCCTGACCCTCGACGGAAGATGGAGCTTCGGGCAGCATTTTGTCCAACTTGGCCCGAAGCCACATCAACGCTGCTGCTGCCTTAAGCCGGCTCTTACCAAATGTAGGAGGGCCGGAAACGCCATGCCGGCGATTATATGCCGGTGTTGTGCGGTCCATGGCTCTGTACGTTGCGCCCATCTGTGTGGACGCTCTCACCGCTCGGAACAAGGTTCTCTTGCGAAGGCCGCAAAGAATCATAGCGGCGTGGGTGATACGCGGATATCGTACGGTGTCGTGGACGGCGGCAACACTTCTCGCGGGTGATCCACCTTGGGAGCACCAGGCGGAGGTGCTCGCGGAAGTGTACCGGTTCCTGTTGGAGGAGGTGCTGCGAATTTGGACTCTCGCCCAGCAAGCCCTGATTCGCAGGTGGGAGGAGGATCTGAGGTCTCCATCAGCAGGCTTGGCGACAGTGGAGGCGATCCGTCCCCACTTGAATCGCTGGGTAACGAGAAAAGGCGGCACACTGGCCTTCAGACTGACTCAGGTGCTTACTGGACATGGGTGCTTCGGTAAGTACCTGCACGGAATAGTCAGGCGGGAGGTAACGCCCTCCTGCCACGTGTGTGGTGCGCCTACGGACATGGCATGCCACACTCTGGAGTGTGCCGCTTGGAGGCCTCAGCGTCTTTCCCTGGCGACTTTAATTGGCGAAGACCTTTCGCTGTCGAGCTTGATAAAATACCATGCTTGGTAGCGAAAGGTGCTGGATGGAGATGGTCTCCTTCTGCGAAAATGTCATGTCACAGAAGGAGGCCGCGGAGCGAGAGCGCGAGGAGAGTTCCACTTCGCCTCAGCTGACCCGCTTCGCCGAAGAAGACCGGGGAGCATGCGCATTTTCTCCTCCCGCCGTGAGTGTCGCCGGGGTTAGGGGGTCTCAGTACCCCGAGAACGTTCTAGGATTTGGAGGCCCGCAGAAGTGGGGCAACCGTCGGGACGGCACGGTAGTAGGTGCAAGCGATCCCGTGACGTCCCCCAACAAGACGGAGCGGGTACCGCTGGTTTTTAGTGGGTATTCCGGCGCCTTCAGCGCCGGCGAGTCTCACATACCCCCCCACCTCATGTAGGGGAAACACATAAATGTGTTTTTCCATCGAGAAAAAAAAAGGCAATATATAACTTTATTGTACGTGGCACGGTTTTGATACAAAGACTGGAATTAAACGAAGAATCGATTAAATACTACTCAAATAACAAATAATATGCCTCGACTAAACGAAAACAATGTGTTTTACTTACGGTTTCGTAACCCGAACCTCTCAAATAAGTTTTACAAACTAGATGACGTAGGTAACCCTCCGTCAATATAATTTTGTATATAATCTGAAACGAATATAAAAACCAATATACGCAATGTACAAACAAAATATTCAATGCCAATAATCCACTATATTCAACGAATATACTTACAAAAGGAATATATCGAATCGTTTAAAACTGACAGGCGTCGGTAAGCGACCGGCGCCTGCTCAACGATCAAAAGGACGACCCAACAACGTAGTGCTGCCATCTCTTAAACAGAGCAGATAATAAATCTCGAAATAAAGAATGCTGATTTGATAACCGTAATTTATTTTATAAACCGGTTAGATTAGGTAAAATAAATACAATATATTAATAAAAGTTAAAATATTGATAAATTAAAATTTATAGGGTTACACTGTCAAAAAGTGAATAACCAAATGGACAGCGTATAAGCACTTAAAAAAGCAATACTTATCTGAGTAATCTGAGCTTAAACCCGCAATGTTCAGTTATGTTTACGTCCTTACCAATCGATCATATATGCTTGCTATGTATGGATGACATTTTTTTTAAATCGTATAATAATTTTTGTTTGTTTGTCACCTGAAAATAATTAAGAGACTTATGTTAAAAAATACTCAAAAATAAATGTGATGTTTAATAAACACGAAAACTCTTAATAAAGCGTAATAACTCTTAAAAAATAATATTTCCCAAGATTCAAATGATTTATGAATCAGTTTTTAGGATAATTATTCTTGTTGTTTATTCAGAGTCCCGTCCGTCTCTTTACATTTTATGCAATATTTCACTGTTTTGATTTATGATGGTTGAAGATTGTGTATAAATTAAAGAAGGAAGTCTGTTTTGTATTGGACTGATTAGATGTATTTAGTGAGCAGCCTGTGATTTTATTCTAATTGGTCTTTAAATATTTACCCTTACAAATAAGTGCCAACCAACCCGCATTGGAGCAGCGTGGTGGAATAAGCTCCACAACCTTCTCCTCAAAAGGGAGAGGAGGCCTTAGCCCAGCAGTGGGACATTAACAGGCTGTTACTTCACAATCTTATTTATATGAATATAGAAATCATCAATTTATCTATAACACCGTTTCTTGCAAGTTTCAAACCAAAAGTGAATAAAGCTACAGCCAAAACAGCTTAAAGGCGTTTAAGTTTCTAGTAGCGAACGGTCAGCAGATAAATAAATAGACAAATGCTATTTTTACAAATAAGTACATCATTAAATAAATGTATTTTCTAATCATGAAATACTTCAACTCCGGATATTTAGTGGTCATCCTCATCCGCACTTTCATCCGATAAATATTTTTTTTATAACGATATTTCATTCTAATATTTAAAAAAAACTCCTCAATGTTATTTAAAAAAACATTTCTCCACTACTCTGCTGTAACGACACTCAAGTTTTCATATAATGTAATTATAGATTTCATATTTTTTGTGTAATTTTTATCGCGACGTAAGTTTTCACTATCCCTAATATATTTTTTGATGAACTTATTATTAATAAAATAATAATAAACAAAATGACAATAACTTCTAACGCTACTTATAAAAGATTTCCTGGTAACTATTGTAAATTGACTTAAGAGCCAAGATGGTCTAGTGGTTAGAACACGTGAATCCCAATCGATGATCGTTGGTTCGAACCCGGGCAAGCACTAATGAATTTTTATGTTACTTAATTTGTGTTTATAATTCATCTCTTGCTCGTCAGTGGAGGAAAACAACGAGAGGAAACCTGCATGTGTCTAATTTCACTGATATTCTGTCACATGTGTAGTCCACCAACCCGTATTGTAGCAGCGTGGTGGAAAAAGAAATGAATGATGGATATTGTATTAATATTCAACTGTAAAGTAAATACATTTATAATTAGTATTGTGTATATACTTATACACAAAGTCCACAAATCGTTATTAATTTAAATTAGGAAGACGATTAATAGATAAAAGCTCTCATGTATCAATTGGATAATGCTTAATTTAAACACAACCTAAGTAATAAGAAAAAGCATTAGATTTTAATAAAATATAACATAAACATATAATTCTTCCCACTAATTTTTGAGGTGTTTAAAAAAAGGCTTGCATTTTAGCCACAAATTTGAATACCATAGTGATGTATTGTTTATTATTCTGAGCAAAGAAAAGCAAACAGATTTTTTTTTCTAAATAAAACATTTAACTTATGTTCAAATACTTTTGAATCTCTAAGAGACTTTTCCCTTTTGTTTCTGGAATAAAAAACATTGTGAACGCAAATGCGGCTGCAGAGAAACATGAAAACAAGCAAAACGCTGCATGTCCACCATAGTTCTCAACCACGCTTCCAATGGGAACATTCGGAATTATTCCCAAACCTAAAAGAAATACCGATATCATTAGTATGATAAAGTCAGGAAAGTATTTCTAAAAGTCAAAAAACATCAACAAAATACATAACCAGAATCGTATCCAATAAAAAATAGTATTAGAATAACCAAAGGTAACCGACGCGACATTTTCCATTCCTGGTTGTTTTACACGATCCAAGTAAAAATATATGCCCAGACATAACTGGAATGGAAAAGAATATATAAAAATATATTTGTTATCATTACTGCCCGTCCTGACTTTCAACTCATTTTTTCCGCCTTAGAGTTGAAATGATATTTCATTTGCAATGATCTAGCTTATGACTTAGTGCGCCATAATAATTAAATAGTGTAATTAAAAACACAAGGGACATTGCATCTTACGCCGCCGTCGGCCACGCAATGATGATGTTGGCAGTGAGTCATACTTCTTTCAGTCTTTGCGCTTAGGTGACCACTAATATTTGGTCTATTTTGTCGTCTAACTCCTAATAGATAGATAAATATTTTTTACAATACATTGACTTATAAAGATTCGCATATACTACATGAAAAAAAGTAAATATAAGAACAGAAGTCCTTCGTATTTTTTTTTGTAATCACGAAAATATCTAATTCGAGTAGAATATTTATTGATTCCAAAAGGGAAAAAAAACTGCCATAGCATATTTAATTGAAATGATTGCATGCTCATTTATTAATTAACATCTAATAACATTAGATAAAATATTTTACCGTTATTTTTTTAAACATAACGAGTTTATCCTTCATTATATCCCGTTGAAAGTTACGGGAATGGTTAGTACTGTAATCAATAATCATCTATATAGTAAAAAAAAAAACAGGAACAGCCTGTTAATGTCCCACTGCTGGGCTAAGGCCTCCTCTCCCTTTTTGAGGAGAAGGTTTGGAGCTTATTCAACCACGCTGCTCCAATGCGGGTTGGTAGAATACACATGTGGCATAATTTTAATGAAATTCGACACATGTAGGCTTCCTCACGATGTTTTTCTTCACCGTCAAGCGCAAGATGAATTATAATCACAAATTAAGCACATGAAAATTCAGTGGTGCTTGCCCGGGTTTAGAACAAATATATGACGTTCAATTTGAATTACGGTGTGCTTCATATAATTTCGAATTAGACTTAAAAAATCATATTAATTTCAATTTAGTGACAATTAATTTTATATACAATGTCATTAATAAAAACATTTCTTACCATAGTAATGGAACAGAGTGCAGTAGATATTAACAAAAGTGTTTTTCTTCCTTGTTTTTCGATAAAAACAGATGCTACCAAACTACCAAGTAGTTGAAAACATCCAATTATAATCATAGATATATTTGAACTTATAGATGAACCGGCCATTTCAAAAATATCCCCAGAAAAGAAAACAACAGCCATAACACCACTGGCATTTTGAAATATATTTATAGTTACGCATATTATTAGTGCTCGTCTGTTTGTTTTCAATGTAACTAATTCAATCCATTCCATTTTTGTGTCATTTGATTTAAACTCCTTTTTAACATCATACAACTTTTCCTTATCGTCCAATCTCCCTAACATCTGTAGACTTTTTACTAGTCCGTTTTCATCATCTAAAAAGATAAGAGATAAAAATAAAATGAAGTTATAACAGCAAGATTTTGAAGCCATAATATTATTTTAAGATTTTTAAGATATTTTAAAACAGAAAATTAATAAGTAAAAAATATTTCTCTTTATATTGTATCATAATTGATTAAAAACATAAAAATACCAACCTCTTAATATATAAAAAATCGGAGATTCAGGTATCAGAAATGCTGACAACGTAAAAATAACAGCTAAACCTAGTCCGACATAAGTCGATACATGGTAAGAAAAGAATGGTCCAATAGAAAATAATAAAATTGACCCAAATGTTGTGAAAATACCAACAGCTGACAAAAGAAATCCTCTGATCGATGTTGATCTGCGTAAAATGAAAACATTATCAAGTATAAAATAATATATATATAGCACAAGAAAACCTTTATAGTATCTAAGTAATAAGAAAGCACATTATCAAGTTTCGTGATATGATTTAGGAATAAAAATACGTAACAAGAATTACATTAAAATGAGAATGAAATTAAATACAACAAACCAAACTCAAACCACTAACGCGATCTCTCCAATGTAAACCACGTTGACCAGAGACATTATACCAATTCCAAGGCCAGCGAAGATTCTCCCACAATACAGCATAGCTAAATTATTAGCTGTAGTTAATAAAATATAGGCTAAAATTGATATCACGCTGCCGAGTATTAGACAAGGTTTTCTTCCTTTAATATTTGACAACCAACCAATAATATATGGACCTGAAATGAATTATGTAACTCACAATTACATATTTTTAAATATTTATTTTCGTTATAATTTTTCTGGCATTTAAAAAATGATTTTTGTATATATTTTACTATATTGATTACTGAAATTCATATTTCGATCCACCTTCTATTTAAAGGAAATTAGGACAGTGTCAGCAGTTGGTATAACCGCGGTTTTTTACCACGCTACTTAACAACGGTTAAAATTTAACAACGTTTGTAAATATGTAATTTGTAGTAAAATATTTTTAAACGATTAATAAGTTTTCGTAAGATTTAAAGATAAGTTTGTAAATCCATTTTGAACTTAGCTATCGCTTGGCTCTATAAAAGTTAAGAATGAGTAGTATTGAAAATAAAAAATTGTGGATTTTTTAAAACAATGATGACATCTAGGTTGGAGCGCGCTTGCTTATAATATGCCTGTTCACTCTTCATTCGAAGGTACCCTAATCACGTGTGGCAAACAACACTGAAGCTGGAAAAGTATTCCAAACTCTAGCAGTACGTATCAGAAACGTTGAATTAAAGAGATTGGACTCCCATTAGTGGTGCCAGTGGTTTTGAGGATATCTTAGAATTTTTTTTCTTTTCAGTGGTTGAAGGTTGAAGAAGAAATGAAATTATGAATGTTTTCTTTTCCATACTTTTCCTTTCTTTCTTATTCTTATCCGCCTTGGAGAAGCGTAGTGAAATAAATAACTTCTTTTTTATCCTTGGAAAAAGGCATTACGCGTTTCCCCCACGGGAACAGTGGGGAGGTATGTAGGACTCGCCGGTGTCCCAGGCACTGAGTGCGCCCGGAATATCGGAATACCCACTGAAAAACCAGCGGTACCCTTTCCGTCTTAACGGGAAGGGCCACGGGTTCGCTTGCGTTACCGAAACGAAGCCTTGGCCAAGCAATAGGAAATAGACTGTTTCTTTACTCTAGTATGGAAAATAATTAATATGTTACCTGGTAAAGCTCCAACGTACATTAAAGACGCTGTCAATGATATTTCAGTCTCTGATAATAAATATGGTAACGGAGACTGTTCCAAATCGCGCAGTTTTGTGATTATTGGTCCCGTCCATGCTCCATTATATCCTAACAGCAGTTGTCCTGTGTAAACTGTAATTAACATTATTTATTATTAACTACTAGCTTCGCCAGCTTCGCAAGGGTAGAAATAGAATATATGGATAGATCGGATGAACGTTTAACGAACGGATATAGTGAGAGCCAAACCAAACCACCTTAAAACAAGTCTTAGCTTAAAATGTAAAAGAAATCAACTCAATGTTTTCTTTCCTTTTCTGAAGTGTAACTGAATCTTTGTATCTTAAGAATGCATACGACACAAACAAAGAAAGATTTATGTTTTTCTTTTTCTGGCGTATAGACTGCGCTAGTTGAGCGTAAAATAATCTGCCTATGTCACCTATAAAAGAAATAACACATATAAGATCACTCTGTTTCAAATTTTGAAGTGTTTAATTAAAATTATATATATTACAGTGGATAATAAGTAAACCAACATTATAAATAATAAATTGATTTATTGAACTTAACAATAATTATATATATTTTTCTTAAAATTCTATTAAATATTTTATAAATGGAGAGTAAACTAATGCCAAAAGAAATTTTGTGTTTACAGGACGTCGGATGTAGAAGCATTTATTATTATACAAGAACGTAAAATTCACGCTTGTCAAGTCAATGCTCTAAATTTAAAGCGAATGACACTGGTGACACTGGTGACATTGACAATCATCTAGCAAATCTAATGCTTATATCTATATAAATAAATATGGTTAATATGTTTGTCTGTTATTTGAAAAAACTGCCTATTTTTAAGTTAATATAATATTACCAAAACAATCTGTTTTTTTAGACCACCGCTGCTACTTAATAATCTAAATATTTTATACATATCATTTAAATAGGCATTACGTTAAAATAGCAGATGTAGAATCATTTTCGCCACAAACATAATTATATATCATATATATATATATCATATTATATATATATATATATATAATATATGATAAATTCCTAAAATTTTACGAATATCAACGAACTCTACGTCCGTTTTTGGAGATTCCTTGCAGATCGAAATTGTTTATGGATTCATTTTTGTGAAACAATATGAATATTTATTTGACATCTATAAGTCGGAGAGTCGAAATAGCAAAGGTGAGAACACAACCAATAATTGGGGGTTTAACAATTCCAATGAGTCATTTAAAAGTAAAATAAAACACGATTTTTATCTTAGTGCTCATATCGTGATCATTTACTCATTCCTTTTTTCAGTTATTGTATTGTTTTTATTTTTGGTATTTAATAGTTGGCATTTTTTTTTGGTAGTGTAATCCCATTTGAGTAAGTAATAAATTTCCTTCAAACGAGGCGTGAAGAGGCATCTTGCGGGCCGGCAAGGCGGGGACGGCTAGTACATTCTTCCCGACTGTACTGGCCGTCGTCGCGTTTGGACTCTACTACCACTTACCATCAGGTGGAGTAGAGTCATTTGCCATCCCGGGGCATATAAAAAAAAAAAAAAAGTAAATGTAACAAAGAACATCTGTAGGAATATGCATGCTGAGTAAGCCGTTAAGTGGCATACAATATGTTTTTATTTTTATGTATAAGTTACATATAAGACTATGTTAATATTGTATGCACCATTGGCGTTATATTAAAATAAATAAACTCTTGCAGGTTTCCATTGATGTCCATGTGCTTAATTTGTGCTCACAATTCATCTTGTGCTCAGCGATGAAGGAAAATTTATTGGGTAAGAATCTCACATAAGCCGGTCCTCCTCCCACAAAAGGAAGCTAGGAAACCCAGGAAAGCGTGGGAGAATAAGCTGCTAGACGGCTAACTACTACTAGCTAGCAGCTTTAGCGGCTAAGGCCCAATAGTGGTACATTTACAAACTCTTGTTGAGAATTAGTTGTACTCTAACGAAATAAGTCTATAATTGACACAATACACATAAAATATGTCAAGGCCACTTTTTTATTAGGTTAATAAGATACTAATACAATTATTAAAAGACAAACATTGCTTTATAAAGTAATATTAAATCAGATCTCAAAAAATCTCATAGCAAATATTACGTGTAGCAATAATGTCTATTGACTTAAAGCATACCATAACTTATCCTATACTATAAAAAGACAATAGTATTCCATTCTAAGCAAAATTTCCTTTAAGCAGTTCGAAAATAGAATAATAAATTAATAAAATGATGAACACTGGAAACATTACATTTTTATTTTTTATTATAAAAAATAGAAATACATACTGTATGCTGATATGATTAATTGATTTTTAATACTGGTCATTTTCAAAGCCGGCTTAGAAATTCAGCACCACTTATCGAAATAAGATTAACAGTGTCATTTCTTTTATGCAACAAAGGCATATATGTAGACAGCGCCCGATAAAAATCCTAATCGTAATCTAAATTTATGCATATTCATTTTATTACCACTGGCTATTAAACGATGCAGTTTAAACACCACTATTATCTTTCTCTCTTTTACAGATACCTTCTTTTGTTTTTTCTTCCGAATCGAATCATAGCCATAAATTAAAATATAATTTAATAATATTATGTGTGGGCTACATGGAACTATTATATAACTAAATACATGATTATAAAATAAATAAAAAAGTGTCGATTTAGTATTTATTTGATTTCCAAGCAAGATATGAATGAATTTAAGTGTGATGTCAATAATTGAAAGGGTAGGTACGCTCCGAAAAAACGGCGGAAAGCAAAAACGTGGTTTTCGGTTTATAATATTGGCCACATTTCTAGACAAAAACCTCGATTTTCATATATATATCGAAATGGAGGTTTAGCTCTGGTTATATATAACCAGACTATATGTAACCATAGTATATAATAGATAGTAGTAATATATATATATATATATATATATATATATATATATATATATATATATATTTAAATATATACGTGGTCGCTCACTATGGGCCTCATAAGAAGACTCGAGGTCACTCAAAGCAATGGAGAGGGCTATGCTCGGAGTTTTTCTGCGAGATCGAATCAGAAATGATGAAATCCGCAGGCAGGCAAACCAAAGTAACCGACATAGCCCGAAGAATTGCTAAATTGAAGTATCAGTGGGCGGGGCACATTGCTCACAGAACCGACGGCCGCTGGAGCAGTGGCAACCACGAACCGGAAGACGCAGCGTGGGCAGGCTCCCTACAAGGTGGACCGACGATATAAAACGAGTCGCGGGAAGCCGTTGGATGCGGGCAGCGCAAGAGGGGAGGCCTTTGTCCAGCAGTGGACGTCTTCCGGCTGATATATATATATATATATATATATATATTTATGTTGGGTTTATTTAATTTGGTTGGTCAGTGTGGTAGGAAGCGACACTACATGGCAGCAGTGGGAAATTTACAGGTTATTATTTATATTTCTTACTTTATTTATACATATATAACATATGTATACTAATACTAAATAGTGAGTAATATGCCTAAAATGCAAAGAATATGATAATTGCTATCAGGCGTATAAAATACTTATCCAGTAACAAAATTTGTGTAATATTACATTTCTACAGCATTAAAACACTTGACGTAATATTTATTTTGATTATCTTACGATTGTATTACCTTGTGTCTTTATTGGTTTAGATTTAAAGTAATCTTTTAATGTTGGTTTTTTTTCGTAGTGAAAGAAGTAAAAAGGACATTTTTTATTGGCGAACATGAAACAATTATTTGCTGAGTCTGCGGCATTAATAAAACTTAAGCTCTTAATGCCTCGTGTTATAGAAATGTTCAAAAACGGTAGTACAGATAATAAAAAATTCGATGTATCTATGGAAAAGTCGAATGAATTTTTGTGATTTTTGTGAACACAACAATACTAAATATTGCTGCTTGGTAATGAAATATATACAAAACAATGGTAATTTGCATTTTTTTATATAACCCTAAAACAGTGGACAACAAAGACATGTACGTGAACTTGAAGTTGTATAAACTTTTGATAGACTCACCGATTTTGATGAAATAAAGACGGTACCTTGGTATACTTCTTTAATTATTATTACTATTATACTTCTTATAATAATTCAGTTATTTGAATTTGTAGTTTTTAGCCATTTTGAAGATTATTCCCGGACAAACATATGGACAGTAAAAAATATTTTTTATTTTTGCTAACTCGCAAATAGCAAATATTAAATTATAAACAGAGTTATTTTCAAATCATAGACAGACACTTTATTTTTATTTATTTGTAAAGATAAAAAATAATTCAAATATTCTAATATATATACGTTTTAAGCTTACGATCAGTGTATTAAATTGTAACATATATTGCTTACACTGCTATTAAAGCTAAACTTAATAAAAGTTAACAATTATATTACCTAACTTGTTAAATCATTTTTTTTTAAATCTAATACTGTATAATATTGTATCACATTTACTTTTTCTTCAACATATCCTGGACTTCTAACAAACTCTTCCCTTTTGTCTCCGGTATACAAAATATTGTGAAGAAACAGGCTATCAGACCAGCGCAAGAGAAGAACCAGAAGGCTGCGTAACTTCCAATGTTTTCGACCAAGGCCCCATACACTAAAGTCACTAAAAATCCTGACACCCATGAGAATGATAGCGCTACAGCCGAACCTTTGCTTCTAACGTTCATTGTAAACATTTCACCAATCAGCACATTGGGAACAATGCCTAATCCTAGAAAGAAAAAATACTTACTTACTTACATATTACTAATAAATTCACAAACATAAATCTAAGGTAAGCGGTAGTGAAATGCATGCTCGTCTATTGCTGTAGGTACCACTACGAATCATACTACCGCTTAATTTACTTGAATATTAATACAACTATAGAGAGAGAAATAGTTAGTCCATTTACTTAATTGCCAAAAAAAACTATATTTATTGCTAGTAAATCCGTATACGTAAAAAAATTGAAAAAAAAATTCTTACTTACCTGCATCATATCCAATGAAAAATATGATGAGAAGTACTAGAGGCAACCAATGCACATAATTAATTCCAGAATAATGTAAATAATCCAAGTAAAAGTACAAGCCGAGTAGTAACTAAATAAAAAAAGGAAATATAAAAATAACGTCAAATAGCAAATTGATTAAAGAATAGTGCATATATATAAATGTATTTATAGAAAGCAGATGATTAGGCGGGTGACTCCCAACTTTACACATTTTACAATGTCTATGGTAATCTTACACCGTCAAAGCCTTTGAAATGAAACGCTAACCAGAACTTCGATATTACATTCCTTATGCCTGTAGTTACACTGGCTACCAACCAGAACATAACAAAGCATTTCTATTTGTTTACGTGTAGACTTTTTTCACGTTAAGAACAACTATGGTACCATTTGTCTATTGCTTATGATATCTATACTATATCCATACTCACCATACTTAAAGAGCAAATGATAGTAGACACCACCAATAAAGATTTTCTTCCATTTTTCTCAACAAAAAACGGTGCTGTCGTACTACCGATTAATTGGAAAAATCCAATTATTAACATAGATATGTCAGACCCAATTGATGACCCCGACATTTCAAAAATTGATCCTGAAAATGATATCACAGCGAAAATCCCACTGCCGTGTTGTAAAATATTTATAACGACGACTATTAGCAAAGCTCTCCTATTACTTCTTAGAGTTACTAGTTCGATCCAGTCTTTCTTATTAGTTGAGTTAATATATTCTATTTTCGATTGTAAAATATTATCGATATCGCCTTCCCTTCCCAAATCTTTTAATTTTGCTTTGGCTTCGTCTTCATTATCTGTAACCGTTATTTTGTAATAATTAATGGTGAATTAAAAATCATTCATTTGTTTATTTTAAGTGTCTTTTAATATTTGGAACAATTATATATTTAACTACTGTGTAGACTTTTTATTTGTTAATAATTACAACGGTAAATATTAAATTTTGCCCAAAAATATGTTGTAGTTTGAGAATTCAGAAATATAATAATGTCCTCCAGACCGATTTCGGCCACGGCGGCCAATCTCAAGAGAGATTACTCTGCACTCTCTATTCCCTTACTCTCATAATCCGATGGGACAGCAATACGACACGACCGGAAAGAGTTCACGCGCAAGACCAACGGCTTTACGTGCTTTCCGAGGCACGGGAGTATACACACTTCCAACTTCCAGACTCCGGGCTGCTACTGAGAATTTTCTGACAGAAAAACCCAATAACTTTTTTTATTGGCCCGTCCTGGGAATTTAACCCAGGACCTTAGGGTCTGCGTCCTTTTATCAAGCCACTAGACCAACGAGGCTGCCAGAAATATAATAAATGTAATGTAAATGCGTACCTTCTAAAACATGAAAAATCGGTGATTCCGGTATAAACATAGCAAAAACCGTAAAAGCTAAACTCGAAGCTAAGCCAACAGATGTCGCATAAGAATAAGGAAGAAATGATCCAGCAGAATACATCAATATCGATCCACATGTTGTAAATATTCCAAGAGCTGATAGAAGAATACCCCTGATATTCGAAGATCTGTTGATGAACAATATTAAAAACAAAGATGCTTTAAAATGAAAATTTTAAAGTAAATACTAAGTAAACAAACAGTACTTACGCTATTTCACCAATATACACGAGGTTCATAACGGCTATGATACCTATTCCGAGTCCTATTAACAATCTGCCACAGTACAGCATAGCTAAGTTTTTCGCCCATACTAAAATGATATACGCCAAGAAACTTAGCACCCCTCCAACTATTAAACATGGTTTTCTGCCGTAAATGTTTGATAGCCAACCCATTATATATGGACCTAAAAATATGAAAAAAAGTTTTTAAACAACTGCAATAATTAAATGAATTGGTACTTTATACTTTGAAAATATTCTATTAATAAATTATATTTATTATAACGCTTTCAAATATTGTTTTAACAAAAAAAAACCTCACCTGGTAATCCCCCGATGTATACGAAGGATGCAATAAGGGACATTTCTATTTCCGTCAATAAATATGGTAACGGACTTTGAGTTGGATCCCGCAATTTCGGAAAAATAGGTCCGGACCAGCTGACTGAGAAACCTAATAAAATCTGCCCTAAATACACTGAAAAAGTTATTGATATTGAGTATTATTATTATTAAGTATTGAAAAAAATGTCTGCAAATGAGGGCATGCACATCAAAATGAACTGAATAAAAATAACTGAAATAAATTCAAATTCAAATGAGACCAACCGATTTGAAAAAATATTTTTTCGTTTGAAAATGTATACGTATCAAATCGTTCATATGCAACGGATTTCTGAGGTAACAAACTTAAAAGGTTTTTTCCAAGTCTAACCGACTTATAATAGAAACCACACGTTCGTGATGATGATCTGCGATATTTATTAGATTTAAGAAAATAATAATAATTTATATGTACGTATACATGTATCTACGATTCATTATATTTTTTCCTTGTTATGTAAAATTTCGAAAAATATTAATGGAGCATTTAATTTACAATAAAACGCATACAATTTCCGTGAATAATCCGTTTAAATATTCCGGTAATACATGCATAATACTTACAAACCGCTGAAATGAGCACTTGACGTTTGATTCCGGTAATTTTAAAATACATTTTGATTGCGTTTAAATTATAAACATTTATTTAAACCGGAAATATTGAGTATTAATTGAATATCTGTAACAAAATTTAATTAAGTATTTAAAATATAATTATATTCTTCATAATTTACTCAGTTAAAATTAAATCATTATGTTTTGAACAAACAAATAACACACAACAACGAATACTTGAAACAGGCACAATTTGATGGTCAACAATAGTATGAGCCGAGATGGCCCATTGGTGAGAACGCGTGAATCTTAACCGATGATCGTGGGTTCAAACCCGGGTAAGCACCACTGAATTTTCATGTGTTTATATTTCATCATGTAATTATAATTCATCTCGTTCTTTACGGTGAAGGAAAACATCGTGAAGAAACCAGCATGTGTCTAATTTCACTAAAATTCTGCCACATGTGCCACCAACCTGCACTGGAGCAGTGTGGCGGAATAAGCTACAAAACTATAAATATAATACATGAACGTTGACAATTTTTACATATTCCTTAGTATTCAATGTGACGAGGGAAATGAAACGTTATTCAAAATACGTCGTAATAATGAAATATTAATATATAATTTATGAATATAATACATACTAAAGCATATAAAGTCGTAGGTTCTGCGATTTAATTCCAGTCGTATCGAATTTGACGACACATTAGATTATGAGAGTGGAATTGAGTGCGCTCTCTGCAGTGCTATTTTGTAAGAACTCAATTTATTACTCACTTGTGAAATATTGAAAATGGCGATACACTATTTTAATGCGTGCATTCTTTAAATGTTATAATTATTATCGTAAATATCACATATCACTTTCTGACATTTCACAACCGTTTTCTGCGGTGAGACTTATAAAAATACTTACTTACTGATATAATCTTCCCAGTACCGCTTTATTTTGCTTCAAAATAATCGTTCCTTTTTTATAACTTTTCACTTGAAGTAACATATACACCATATGCTATAGAAGTTCGTTTGTCATTATTCACTATATTCGAAATTAAAAAAAAACGATTTTTTAATAAATAAATAAAATTTTCATTTAATAAAATTTAATAAAATTTTCGATTTTTTTTTCTATTTAGAATAAATAAGTCAAAGAAATATTCGTTCAGCTTATTTATTTCATTGTCCTTATTAAGTAGTACTTTTAGCGTTAATGTATAACACATAAACAAAAACAAGTTCACAGTTTTTTTTAATATTTTTTAGTTCTAAATTTTTAACATTAACCAAGATGAAACGCAACATGAGCGTACAAATCTCTTTTTGGTATCAGAGATTACCGTAACAGCCAAACGACTATAAAATAAGATAAGATAAAAGCTGTAAAACTAAAGTTAAAAATATTCTTCTTCATATATTATACAACAACGTATCGCGTTTGTCCGTTTGTTCGTTTATATCTTGTAAGCTATATTTGATTTCTTCCGAAACATTTAAATTTACTTTTATGTTATAACAGCTACCCGTCCGAACTTCGTACCGGACCCCTTCCATTTTCCACCCTTAAAGATGAAATTTTCATAAATCATCCTTTATATAAAGCCTACATTAAAAAAAAACCTATGTTACAAGTGCTAGCTTTCTGGACTCAGTTGTTTTACTTCTTCGTTGATAGTCATTCGGGACAAACGATTTTATAAGAAAGAAGAGTTGTTAAAATATGATTAGACTTGTTAAAATATAGTCTGCCTGAAATAGAGTCTGACTCTCTGATTATGACTGCCTTTTATACTTTTCAATTCGAACCAGTAGTTTCAGAAATATTACAATATATTTATATAAACTACTGGATTTTTTTTCTGGTTTTGTGCAAGTCCGTCCGTGTTTGACCCGGTTAAAATGTGAGTGAGCCAATTGAACTACAGACACAAGACATAACATCTTTGTTCCCAAGGTTGACGGCCTGAAAATGCCTGGAAATAAAATTATTTTTTTACACGAACGAACAAGGGACGGGCACCTAGTATTATATAATCTTTTGAACATACAAATGATACATTACTAATGTAAGCCACATTTAAATTATTATCTCGTCTGTAGGCCTTCGGAACAATAAAGCGAAAACAACGACTCAATTATTTCATTGTTATCTTTTCTTTACACCAAACAAGGTGACAGACAGGCGGTAAAAGACTTTGTAAAAACAATTCACAAAATAACTTAATATTAAAAATGCTAATGCAGAATTGCTCTGAATGAATTAATGAATTTATTATAGCCGTACGTTATTATGTATATCTATATATAAAGGGCAAGAACTACTGTATTTTCATGTGATTTACTTGTGTTTATAATTCATCTCGAGCTCAGCGATGAAGGAAAACATCGTGAGGAAACCTGCATGTGGTGGATTAAAAACTGCCACGTGTATCCACCAATGCGAGTTGCGTTGGAGCAACGTTGTGGAGTCAGCTCCAAACCTTATCCCCAAATAAAAAATAGGCCTTAGCGCAGCAATGGGACATTTACATGCCAGTGTCACTCGGGATGATACCACCACCATACGTCCAAATTACTCGTGAATTTAAAGTTAAGGAATAAAGGAACTCGCACACGTACATGTTTTTTATTATTTCTTACAATCCTTTTTTAGGAAGTCTTGTAATAAGAGTATAAAAATATTTGATAATTAGAATAGTGTGCAGAATGTACACATTACATTCATTTACATTTAGTATTATTTAGGTACTTACTGATCTAGTGCTATTTAAAGAAGAATACTAGCCCGGTTTTAAGGAATTACTAACATTCCTATTTACTTCTCCAATTAAGCGTTTAGCTTGTGATAGGAGTGATGACGGACCATTGAATTTCTTACTGACTTTCATGTGACCAAGTGTTAAAAATTCATATCATGCTTGAACGTAAAAGAAAACATCGATAGGGAACCTGCATGTCGTATAGAATACCATCTCCTTCTCAAGACGGAGGAAGTCTTTGTCTAACTGGAGGTCATTTACATGCTTCTGTCCAGGATAAAAAACCTACTTTCATTTTGTAATTACTTTATTAACTTTCGGTTAAATAAGAACAAAATGTCTATCACTAATATTATTAATGACTTTCATTTCTTAGAAAAAAACTTGCAAGAAATATCCGTGCAAGAATAAGAAACTAATTCATCACTCGACAGTTAATTCGACCGTGAAATGTCAACGGTCAAATATTAAAAAGGATGACACATAAAATTTCCTTTCCCTCCTTTAATTATCATAATTACTGAGCGTAATTACGCAAGGTAAGTCGTTTTTTGCGAACTGCTGATCTTAATCGAAATTATTCGACATCCAATTTTCGAAACACTAAAAACAAATATTGAAATTATATTAAATTTATGATTTAGTTTGAGGTTAAGAACTACGTAGAGTGTGGGTAGACACATACATAAGGCATCATGGTATGGATATATATCCATACCATATGGTATTGATCATCAGATAGAAGATCTTGTCATAACTGATAAGAAGTTTATCAGTTATGAAGTTTATAGTTATTGGCGCGGTAGCCGTTACATTTTCTGTATTTATTTTAGATTTCTCGTCTATTCGTTACAAAATCCACGCCGCGTCTGTCTATCTGAATCATCATCATCATATTCAGCCCACATTAATCCACTGCTGGACATAGGCCTCCTCACGCTTCCCAATATCTTTGACTTTTGTCCTTCGTCGGATTTCTGCGTTTGGTCGAGGCAGATTCCTAGCATAGCACGCTCCATCGCCCTTTGTGCCACTTTTATTTTGTGCATGTTGTGCTTAGTAAGCGTCCATGTTTCGGCACCGTAGGTGAGTATAGGCAAGACACATTGGTTAAACACCTTGGTCTTGAGGCATTGTGGGAGTTTGGATGTCATCGTATCTTCGAGCTTTCCAAAAGCAGCCCACCCTAATCCAGTGCGTCGTTCGATCTCCTGTATTTGAGATTTCTGATCAAATGATAAACGATGTCCAAGATAAATATAATCGCTGACCACCTGTACGGTGTCCTTACCTACGATTATGTTAGATGCACGTATGTAGCGATTAGTCATGATTTTGGTCTTGGACATGTTCATCCTCAGACCGATCCTCAGTGAAACTTCTTGCAGATCTGCTAACATAAGTTGAGTTGAAGATCTGATAACAAGATGAAACGCAACATGAGCGTACAAATCTCTTTTTGGTATCAGAGATTACCGTAACAGCCAAACGACTATAAAATAAGATAAGATAAAAGCTGTAAAACTAAAGTTAAAAATATTCTTCTTCATATATTATACAACAACGTATCGCGTTTGTCCGTTTGTTCGTTTATATCTTGTAAGCTATATTTGATTTCTTCCGAAACATTTAAATTTACTTTTATGTTATAACAGCTACCCGTCCGAACTTCGTACCGGACCCCTTCCATTTTCCACCCTTAAAGATGAAATTTTCATAAATCATCCTTTATATAAAGCCTACATTAAAAAAAAAACCTATGTTACAAGTGCTAGCTTTCTGGACTCAGTTGTTTTACTTCTTCGTTGATAGTCATTCGGGACAAACGATTTTATAAGAAAGAAGAGTTGTTAAAATATGATTAGACTTGTTAAAATATAGTCTGCCTGAAATAGAGTCTGACTCTCTGATTATGACTGCCTTTTATACTTTTCAATTCGAACCAGTAGTTTCAGAAATATTACAATATATTTATATAAACTACTGGATTTTTTTTCTGGTTTTGTGCAAGTCCGTCCGTGTTTGACCCGGTTAAAATGTGAGTGAGCCAATTGAACTACAGACACAAGACATAACATCTTTGTTCCCAAGGTTGACGGCCTGAAAATGCCTGGAAATAAAATTATTTTTTTACACGAACGAACAAGGGACGGGCACCTAGTATTATATAATCTTTTGAACATACAAATGATACATTACTAATGTAAGCCACATTTAAATTATTATCTCGTCTGTAGGCCTTCGGAACAATAAAGCGAAAACAACGACTCAATTATTTCATTGTTATCTTTTCTTTACACCAAACAAGGTGACAGACAGGCGGTAAAAGACTTTGTAAAAACAATTCACAAAATAACTTAATATTAAAAATGCTAATGCAGAATTGCTCTGAATGAATTAATGAATTTATTATAGCCGTACGTTATTATGTATATCTATATATAAAGGGCAAGAACTACTGTATTTTCATGTGATTTACTTGTGTTTATAATTCATCTCGAGCTCAGCGATGAAGGAAAACATCGTGAGGAAACCTGCATGTGGTGGATTAAAAACTGCCACGTGTATCCACCAATGCGAGTTGCGTTGGAGCAACGTTGTGGAGTCAGCTCCAAACCTTATCCCCAAATAAAAAATAGGCCTTAGCGCAGCAATGGGACATTTACATGCCAGTGTCACTCGGGATGATACCACCACCATACGTCCAAATTACTCGTGAATTTAAAGTTAAGGAATAAAGGAACTCGCACACGTACATGTTTTTTATTATTTCTTACAATCCTTTTTTAGGAAGTCTTGTAATAAGAGTATAAAAATATTTGATAATTAGAATAGTGTGCCGAATGTACACATTACATTCATTTACATTTAGTATTATTTAGGTACTTACTGATCTAGTGCTATTTAAAGAAGAATACTAGCCCGGTTTTAAGGAATTACTAACATTCCTATTTACTTCTCCAATTAAGCGTTTAGCTTGTGTTAGGAGTGATGACGGACCATTGAATTTCTTACTGACTTTCATGTGACCAAGTGTTAAAAATTCATATCATGCTTGAACGTAAAAGAAAACATCGATAGGGAACCTGCATGTCGTATAGAATACCATCTCCTTCTCAAGACGGAGGAAGTCTTTGTCTAACTGGAGGTCATTTACATGCTTCTGTCCAGGATAAAAAACCTACTTTCATTTTGTAATTACTTTATTAACTTTCGGTTAAATAAGAACAAAATGTCTATCACTAATATTATTAATGACTTTCATTTCTTAGAAAAAAACTTGCAAGAAATATCCGTGCAAGAATAAGAAACTAATTCATCACTCGACAGTTAATTCGACCGTGAAATGTCAACGGTCAAATATTAAAAAGGATGACACATAAAATTTCCTTTCCCTCCTTTAATTATCATAATTACTGAGCGTAATTACGCAAGGTAAGTCGTTTTTTGCGAACTGCTGATCTTAATCGAAATTATTCGACATCCAATTTTCGAAACACTAAAAACAAATATTGAAATTATATTAAATTTATGATTTAGTTTGAGGTTAAGAACTACGTAGAGTGTGGGTAGACACATACATAAGGCATCATGGTATGGATATATATCCATACCATATGGTATTGATCATCAGATAGAAGATCTTGTCATAACTGATAAGAAGTTTATTCATGCCTAAAATATGACTGGTTTGTATCGATCAAAAAACAAAGTTACAGAGGAACTCGACCTTAAAGTAAGAAGTCTACTTAACCAAAAATAAGGATAATAGTTATTTTTCTCTACGGTTTATACGACATTTCGTAAGGCCCTTACGTATTTTAGTACCTTAACATAATTTTAATTGTTGTAGCTTCAATATTTAATTAGTATTAAAGGTCAGAAAAATGTGCGGTTTCCACATAAAATCCTGTGCGTCTCAAAACACAAATAACTCATCGTACAACCATGCTTGACATTTATTTTATAACATTATATATACGCATTACTAATTTATAGAAAAAACAAGCCATCTAAAAGATTCTCCTGTGGCATACCCAAGACGTGGGTATGCTGGGTACTTTTGCCTCTCTGCACCGCTAGGTTCAGCCTTTGGGCTAAATAAGCGCCAGCTCTTGCGCCTGGTCACCAGATGTGTGGACAGACAGACAGTTCTAAGACAGATCTTATATATATATATATATATATATTCTGAAATTACTTGAAACGGGTATGAAATTAAAAAATCAAACCTAATATTTATAATATTAGTTAAGGTAAAAAAATTAATTATGATGGTTACAGGGTAATCCATTAGTACAATCAATAAATAAAAATAGACAAGTAATATAAAACAACCATATAAGAGAATAATTTACCATAGAATCTAGTTATTTTTTGTTCTTATGAAAATTAACTACACGTTGGTAGCATCCAATTTTAACGTAAATATTGCTTTATAATTTGAGTTTCCAATTAATTTTTTGTTTTGTTTTTTTTTTACTTAACGTTATTGGCGCGGTAGCCGTTACATTTTCTGTATTTATTTTAGATTTCTCGTCTATTCGTTACAAAATCCACGCCGCGTCTGTCTATCTGAATCATCATCATCATATTCAGCCCACATTAATCCACTGCTGGACATAGGCCTCCTCACGCTTCCCAATATCTTTGACTTTTGTCCTTCGTCGGATTTCTGCGTTTGGTCGAGGCAGATTCCTAGCATAGCACGCTCCATCGCCCTTTGTGCCACTTTTATTTTGTGCATGTTGTGCTTAGTAAGCGTCCATGTTTCGGCACCGTAGGTGAGTATAGGCAAGACACATTGGTTAAACACCTTGGTCTTGAGGCATTGTGGGAGTTTGGATGTCATCGTATCTTCGAGCTTTCCAAAAGCAGCCCACCCTAATCCAGTGCGTCGTTCGATCTCCTGTATTTGAGATTTCTGATCAAATGATAAACGATGTCCAAGATAAATATAATCGCTGACCACCTGTACGGTGTCCTTACCTACGATTATGTTAGATGCACGTATGTAGCGATTAGTCATGATTTTGGTCTTGGACATGTTCATCCTCAGACCGATCCTCAGTGAAACTTCTTGCAGATCTGCTAACATAAGTTGAAGTTCTTTTTTGCTCTCGGCGACAAGAATCAAGTCGTCCGCGAACCTAAGGTGTGTCATGTGTGTTTCGTTTATATTGATACCTCTCTCCCTCCAATCCAGCGTCTTCAACAGATCTTCTAAGACGGTGTTGAAGAGTTTCGGCGAACGGTTATCGCCTTGTCGGACCCCTCTGTCAACAGACACGAGATTGGTGTTTTTGTGCATGCGCACCTGCATAGTCGCGAATTTGTACAGCTCTAGGAGGATATCTACGTATCGCTTGTCAATACCGAAGCGATGGAGAGATTGAAACACGGCCCAATGTTCGACACTGTCGAAAGCCTTCTAGTAATCAACGAAGGCAAAGCACAGGGGTCGGTTATACTCATTGCACTTCTCCATTAGCTGCTTGACAGTATGGATGTGGTCCATAGTTGAGTATCCACTCCGGAAGCCAGCTTGCTCGATAGGTTGGTATTCGTCGAGGGTGTTAGCGAGTCGGTGGCACAGGACACCTGAGAGAGAAGGCTTATTGGACGGTAGTTTGTCAGTTTTATTTTGTCGCCTTTCTTATAAAGTATCGTGACAATCGCATTCTTCCATTGACCGGGTGTAGAACTCTGTAGGAGAATTTCGTTAAAAAGTTTTACAAGGACTTCAAGTATAGGTTTTCCACCTGCCTGCAACATTTCGACATGCACCCCGTCCTCACCAGAGGCTTTACCTTCTTTCATTTTGCTTAGCGCATGCTCTACGTCATCTGATGTTATATGAGATAATTCACTTTTTTCGATTCGCTCTACTGGCGCTGCTCTGGGGTCCGTCGCATCTTGTATTGATTGCGGTATTTTTGAGGTATACAGGTCCCTGTAAAACTCTTCGACGCTCTTTATAATTTGGTCACGATCAGACACAATATTGCCGGCACGATCCGTCAGCTTGTTTATTTCCCTCATGCCCGAGCTAAGTTTTTTTCTATAAACTTTCGGGCCCCTATTGTCTTGGATGGTTTTTGCAATAGTTCTGGTGTTATAATTTCTTAAGTCATTACGGATTGCCTGCTTTATAGCCTTATTAATCTCTCTCTGATCTGATGTTATACCAGTCTTTAATTCCCTTCTTTGGGATAGGAGAGAGAGCGTATGAGATGTTAATTTCGCCTCTTTATGTGGCTTCTTTCCCCCTATGTGTCTCTTCGTGGTCTCCGTCAGTACTGTGCACAGCAAGTCGTTCAATGAGTCGACATTCCGGTTCTCTTCTATAAGCCCTTCGAAAGAGTTTTTGAGTTCCAGTTGAAACTCATTTTGTAAGAGTCTGTAACTACCCCTACCATATTTTGAGCTAAATGTTTTAAGCAGTTTGGCTCTTTCTTTGGGAAGGTTATACCTGAACGTGGCTCTCACTAGACGATGGTCGCTATTAGTTTTAAAGCGACTTAAAACGGATACGTTTGTTATATTTGACTTATGCGAGCTAATTATGTAGTCGATCTCATTTCTCGTCCGGCCATCCGGGCTAGCCCAAGTCCATTTCCTTGAATGACGCTTTTTGAAAAAGGTATTCATGGCGTATAGATGATGTTGCTCAAGGAAATTTACTAAGGTTTGCCCCCGCGGATTACGACTACCTAGCCCAAACTGTCCTACCGCCGTTTCGTTTTTTACTTGAGGTCCTATTTTTGCGTTAAAGTCACCCATTAGTATGGTATAATAGCAGGCATTTTCCTGACGCGCTCTCCCTATGTCCTCGTAGAAGGCCTCTACTTCTTCAACGATGTGGTCGCAAGTAGGAGCGTATGCTTGTATGATCTTGATGGCATACCTTTTATTTAGTCTCAGATTAAGATAACAAACTCGTGTTGATACACTTGTTACCTTCTGAACATCTGAGTAAAGCCTTCTATGTATTAAGAATCCTACACCACCATAAGAAGTGTCTTTGTGGCCTCTGTGGTAAAGCAGATGACCACAAGATAAGCGTATAAGATCCTTTCTTGTCTTCTTACCTCAGATAAACCGATCACATCCCATTTTATACATTTAACTTCCTCTAGGAGTTCATAAAGCCTTTCGTCAGCATTCAAAGTCCAAGTATTGTAAGTAGCTAGGGTCATTGTATGGCAGCCGGGTCTCTTCCGGAGATTCTTTGCACCCTCCACCCCGCCGGAACCGTAGCCGCTGCCGTAACTAGGAATAGTGGGGCTGCCGGGGACTGAGAGCCGTGGTATTGGTGCCCCTCAAAATGAATATGAGGGGTTTTTAGCCTTAAAACGCCACGCTTACCAAGCGGCTTGGCGAGTCTTCCTGTCACGTTGGCCTGTTCCTCACCAGCTCCTTCCACCAAGAGAGAAGCTGGTAAGCAGCAGTTACCGGGAGGGATCACTGGGAGGTGTGACTCGGAATTGACGGAAACACTCAGCATCGCTATCTCCCACCAATTCGCCGTCAGAAGCCCTATTTCCCCCCCATCTATCTAAATGCGATACAAAATTACCAAACGGATTTTCAACAGATTATCATTAATAGTCGAAGTGATTGATAAGGAATGTTTAGGTGTGTAATATATTTAGGTTTTGTGAAAATTAGCTGAATATAAAGATAAATGTCGCAAAAAGTCATGCCGACTGGGAGCTTTACTGACTAAGTAATATACATGTATAGATAATATAACGTTGTCAAAGCATTTATTTCATAAATAAATAGCACAGTTCCCAGGCGGACGAGCATATGAGCCACCTGATGGTAAATGATCACCAACGCTCCTAGAGAGTAGCATTGTAAGAAATGTTAACCATTGATTACTTCGCCGAAACGTCAACAACCTTGGAAACTAAGATGTTATGTCCTTTGTGCCTGTGATTACACTGGTTCACTCACCCTTCAAACCGGAACACAACAATACCAAGTACTGCTGTTTTTCAGTAGAATATCTGATGAGTGGATAGTACCTACCCAGACGAGCTTGCACGAAGCCCTATAATCAGTAAAAAGATTGTTAATGATTACCACCGTCCATTAAAGCTGTATGAAATCTTACACATAACTTACAATGTCAATGCGCCACCGCCCTTAGAAACTATGCCGTGTCCCTTGTGCCTGTAGTTACAACGTCATTGTATACCGATACAACAATACGAGATTCGCAAAGAAACAAAATTGAGAAGTAGTTGTAAACATAGATACGATACGAATACAAATTTCTTAAATATTTGACATCTTAGGTTATATATGTGAAAGTAGGTCTGGATCTTTATCCTTCAATCACGCTGGATCGTCTGGATTCAGCGAATGAATTCGAATAAAAATTGGCAAAGCAGTCTAAGGGTGATAGGGTTACAATTTTATTATTCATGAAAAAAAGATTACTATAATTTAAGTAACGCTAGGCGAAGCAGCTGGGAATTTACGCCTTAAGAATAAAATTAAAGGAATTTCAATGAATCTTGTAATTAAATGGAAATATGCAGTAGTAACAATATAGTATATTATATACTTTTATATGTGAAAAAACTATTAGTGCGCCTTGGGTTAGAAAAGGATGGCATTACGCTCTCTTATGTCGTCATCTTCCACCGCCGCTCTCTAATTATTATTTGTATGTGACACACAAACACAGACACACACGATAAACTTAGAACATCCTTCTTTTTACTTCGGGTGTTTATAGAACAAACAACATAAGTAACAGTAGTTTTACTAACGTTTTTATATCAATGAATAAATCTTATACACCATCATAAGTGCCCATATCGAATAATAATTGAATAATGTTTGAATTTAAATTTGGAATATTTAATGATCGTGTGCTTTTTAATTTAATTGGATGTTTGTCAAAGGCTTTAAAAATATGAATATTTTGTAAAATAAAATCCATAATAAAACTTATAAGAGTTAAAAAGCAAAATACAAACTGGGATTGAAATTCTAGCTGCATTATTTTCCACAAAAGCCATTATTTTCCTGAAAAACGAATACCGAACTGAATCTGGATTTCGTCTTCAAGATATTGAAAAAACAAATGACGCATTTTTTTATGTATTTTAGTCATACTTCTTCAAATCGGAATTTTTCTCTTAAAAACGTATTTAATAAAATATTACTTCACGATTCAAAAGCTTTTTAATCGGTTCTTTCGAAGATTAAGTCAGGGTAAAGTGACTACCGGTTGAGTTGTAGATTTTTATATTAAATTCTTATAGTAAAAATAAAATAGTTATATAATATGCAAGTGTAATAAAGGCATATTTTAGATAGATTTCACTTTGTGGTTGGTGGCTTTGTGCCGTCTGGATCACCCACTCATCACATAATCTAACGCCAAACAGCAATACTTGGTACTCTTGTTACTTTATTTTCCTTTAGTTTGGAAACGCAAGGCCCTTCGTAGACCGTGACCTATGTCGCCCTCGCCTTACGCAGCCCACGTTTTTCGCCGCCTTTGCACTTTTATATCAACGATCTTATAGTGTATAAAAATAGCGTAAACTAAAAAGGACATATTACTAAGCTGTGTAACGTAGTTTTGGCGTACGTTATATGGTTGCTTTGCTTTAAAATAAATACGACAAATTTATTAAAATTTATAACCTAAAACATTAGTTGTCATGGGTCAATTGACTTTGACAGGTGCAACTATAATTATGTTTATTCAACATTTGAAAAATACCGTTAAATTTGACGTCTCGTCATAATGCAAATTTTTATATATCATGCATTTTCGAACTAATTTTGTTTTATTATCTTTGAGATGCTCTTTGACATTTGTCTAAGACTTCACTTTCCTTCCGGTCATTGGGTCGTAATGGTGACTTAAATTAGTTTTTGCAGTACTTGTAACTTTTATTTTTTGTAAACTCATAATATTGTTTAAAAGTACTGTTTTCATGAACAATATTCCACATTTTGGTGAAATTAATTAAAATCCATATTGGATTGTTTAAATAATCGTGGATTTGATATTGACCTGGTACATATCGTGGGAATGAAATTCGAATTGGATTCTTAAGAAACCTAACTTTTGGAAGACTTATTTGAAGATGTCTTCATGATATTCTTTGGAAAGACTTTAAGGAGTTTAAAACTTTAATTAAGTAACTTAAAGAACTGGACTATGGTATGTAATTTCTACATATTATTTTCGCCGCTGTAATGGAACCGCCTGTGATTCATATGAACTGTAACTTAATATTTTATTTAAAAAAGTTGACATTCAAAGGATTCAAAATATATTTACATATTGAAATTTTATATTTAGCTTAGAAAATTAAACTTTGGTATTATTTATATTTATAACATTAATTTGTATCCATTTAGATAACAACTTATTGTTTTGTTAATCTTATTTTGTAAAATTTTACTTTGGCACTTGTTAAGAATAAAAAAAAAATTATTAGAAGTAACTTAATTATATTAACTTTAAACGGATATCTGGATCCTGGCGCCCGAGCATTTTGCATTTTATTTATTTATTTATTTATTTGGATCTCCAACAGTTGTACATAAGACACATTCAATTCACTTTACATTAATTGGAATTAATAATTTAGAAAATAGATTTACTATCCATTTGGTAAATCTATATTGTAATAATATGGGTACTTTTTCTGACTTCCGGAGCACTATTCTTTAGAGGTTTGTTTAATTTCTATTTTTCCATCTCTACAGATTTTTATTTTTATTTGCCTCTTTAGAATTTAAACTTAACTAAACAATTTTACAACTACAACCCATTAAAAAAAATATATATTACAGCTGATTGCACAAAATGCAGTAGAAACTAACAACAATATCCTTCGTCCCGCTTTCCTAACTACAAATGCTGCTACCAGACTGAGCAGTAATCGTGTTGCGCACGATTTATTATCATTCCTAGATCCGGTCTGAAAGTGGTATATTTACTTATATTTTTTTATATTATCTGACTTAAGATTATTTTATATTCTCATAAGAATTAATTTTACTTACATGAGAAATTAAATAATTTAAATGATCGCTTGCATTATATGCGAGAGTACAAAATAATACACTTAAATCATAAAACGTCACGTAACTAAAATCGAAAATAAAAACACAAACACTTTAAAAATTTAAAAAGCCAAACTTACAAAATTCGAGACAAATTGTTAGTGTGTGTTGTAATATGTATGTGTGTTATAATTTACATTATTAGTAATGTGTACAGTCATTTTTATAATATATAATAAATAAACAAAATACACATTACAAATTTATAGCAAAAACACACCGTCTAAAAATAATACTAAAAACACTTCAAAATAAATATTATACATATGTGGGTAGTGTGTTGGGCATCTTAACAACTTCGGTTCAAATGATGATGATGAAAATACACTGACGAAGCGTTACTGGTTATAAACAACGTGTTTAAATATAAAAAATAATTATATTAATTCAAACTACGAAAACTGAATAGAAAATCGGATGCTATAGACGATCCAGCGCTTTTAAAATTATTAGGAGCAAAAAAAAGAACAACTGCTACAGCGCTTGTTTGCTGCAACCTACACAAACTCAATGTTAAGAACAACGATTTTCTATTTGCTTTAACGGTAATATATTTACCCAGGCCTTCCAGCTGTGACCCTCGTCTGGACTTTCACGCATTCGAAGTCATTCTCCAAATCATCAAGAGGACCGAAGTATCGTTAACGGGAAATTTAAATAATTTCGATAAGACCAATTTACAATAATTAAATTTCTTATTTTATTTAAAATAGCAATTATGCTTAAATTAAAATAGCTTTTACGCTTAAAAAAATATTAATAATTAATATGTCCATATTATAATTGCTATTTTAAATAAAATACTAAAAACATGCTATAATGATTCCTTGTAACTAATTACAAATATTTGCTTCCCTGAAATTTAGGAAAAACATAAATGACACATCCATGAATCTCATGAAAAGCATTAGAATGGTATCACAGCTGATCAAATGTTTTCATGTTTCGTGTAATATATATGAGACTTTCAAAAGTAGTGATAAATAAAGCGCAATGTGTGTATTATATTCAAATACAAAGTAATTCATTCAATATTGAAGTACTCGGCAGATGCTAAATGGCTAAGACACTAATAAATAACCCAGATATACTTATAGTCTATGCTCTGTCTGTCTCAAGAGTGCTTGCCGAGGCACGGGAGTGTATACATTTACAACTTCCAGACTCCGGGTCTGCGGCCTTACATTAAGCAACTAGACCAACGAGGCAGTCAAATCTACAATGAACTTAAATGTTTCGTATATAATAATCTTAACGCTTGTTCAGCGATAGTGACACTTCTCTAATATTTATTTAATAAACTACGTCGCTAAATATATACAATATACATACCTTTGCTTATTACATGACTGCTATTAGGGACTAATTAAAAATAATAATAATAATAATATCCTGGGACATTTTTCACATACGGCCATCAGATCCCAAATTAAGCTTATACAGAGATTATACTATGGAAACCTGACAACTGATATACTACATACACTATTTTTCTTTTTGTAAATACATACTTATACAGATAATTACACCCAGACTCAGGACAAACAGACATGCACACAAATATCTGCCCTGGGTGGGAATAGAACCTACAATCTTCGGCGTGAAAGGCAAGCATCCACCAACCAACCATACCAACCGGCTTGTCAAAACTAATAAAAAATTGTTTGTTTTGATATTGTAATTGTACTTACCTTTTAGGTAAGTACAATTATATATAAGGCGGTAAGTAAAATATATATATAAGGCGATTCTGGAATAAAAATTGTACTAATTATTTGGACAATGGTTATCAGTAAGGCTACTTAGTAGCCCGTACAGGTGTAGGACACTAATGAGCCAATAGTATAAGCGGCTAACATGCCAAAAATACCTTTAATAGACGTAGAAGCATATTTTTCGATCTATAACACAATTAAACCACATTGAACACTGCGAGTACCGAATAATCTCTTGTTTCCTGAATAAAACAATTTATAAACAATAAACATAAAAGTCTTTTTTTTATTAATGGACTCAAAAATATTAAATGTCCAAATCCTCGATTACGAAGGTTCGCAGTTTGTAAGAAACACATGGTGCAGAATATCATGCGACACATGCAGTTTACTTCGTGATATTGTCCTTCACCTTTGATTAAAGGAGCGAGATGAATTTTGGTATAAACAAAAATAATCGCTGCAAAAAATAAATACTCCACCCTCTACGCTTATCTTACAACATCATGCATTCAATTCGTTCACAATTTCTTTTTAACAAAGATAGATAAAAGTAATTTAAAAAAATACATTTAAATGTATCGTCAACATACAAAGATACTTTTTTATTTAACTGAAAACAATTGCGAACGCAATATTTCACCAAATATATCCGTACATGGTAACGAAAACCTAAAAGGGAATCAACGATTCCTGTCGCGCACAGCGGAATATATACGATGCCTACTCGCGAAGGTTGTTAAAATTATTTCACACTTACGCCATTTCACCGACGAAGACAATATTGTTCACTGTTACCATTCCTATAACTAAGCCGCTTATCATTCTGATCACGAAGATCATTGCGACATTCTTTGTAAAAACTATTAGAATTATTGCTGTTAGATTGAAAAAACTGCCTAGAAACAGGCAAAGCTTCCTGTCTATTATATTTCACAGGTAACTTGTAACATACAGTAACAGTAACAGCCTGTTAATGTCCCACTGCTGGGCTAAGGCCTCCTCTCTCTTTGAGGAGAAGGTTTGGAGCTTATTTCACCACGTTGCTCCAATGCGGGGTAGAATACACATGTGGCATAATTTCAATGAAAAAAATTAACACATGCAGGTTTCCTCACGATGTTTTCCTTCACCGTCAAGCACGAGATGAATTATAAACACTAATTAAGCGCATGAAAATTCAGTGGTGCTTGCCCGGTTTGAACCTACGATCATCGGTTAAGATTCACGCGTTCTAACCACTAGACCATCTCGGCATTGATACATACGGACCTGAATTTTTTGTTTTTAATGTATTCCACGCGGGTGGAAGGTAGTATAGCTTCCACCCGCGTAGTCAGGGTATGTAATATATTGTATATTCCTTATTTCATCCAAAGGCAATAAGTACTTCAAACTTTCGCATTTATAATATTAGTAGGATAGATTATTTCGGGTACTAATAAATATATAATTAGAAGATTTCTTGATCATACCACAACGCTGTTAAAAAAAAGACGCGCGCTTATTTAAAACAGCCATTTTGTTAATGGACAGAAAGATAAAGTAATTAATTAATTTTCGACGCGACTTGTGGATTGTTGAATGTATCCAGTTTTGTTATTTGAGTAATTGAGTGAGTAATTTACATCAATATATAAAAAAAATATATATATACAATTTATATGATTTGGTTTTATGTTTTTAAAATAACCAATTCGAAGTTTTTAATAAATCATTACCACTTTTGGATGCTGAATATATATTACATTTTCTTACAAGTGAAAGGGTAATATCAAAAATGATTTTGAGTATTGTAACTAAAAACTAACATATATATGCAAATATTATAAGTGATCGATAGTGATTTTAATTACAATATGTATTACAAATATAAATAGTTTTTAGTACGTTCATATCAAGTATATACTATTGTACTGACTGCCTCGTTGGTCTAGTGGCTAGATATAAGGCCGCTTAACCGGAAGTCCTGGGTTCTTTTTCCAGGTCGGGCCAATAAAAAGTTATTGGGTTTTTCTGTCAGAACATTCTCAGAAGTTTAGACTCCCGTGCCTCGGAAAGCGTTAAGCCGTTGCCTGAAGTCTTTCCAGTAGTGTCGGATTGCCGTCCCATCGGATTATGAGAGTTAAGGAATAGAGAGTTCACCTGTGTTTGCACACACACTTGTGCACTATAATATCTCCTGCGCAGTTGGCTAATCACTCTTGAGATTGTCCGCCGTGACCGAAATAGGTCTAGAGGACCTTACTTACTTATAATATTGTAATAAAATTAATAAAAACGTAGCAACTATAGCTGCAACATACAATAGGGAACCGATCTATGCCGCTTCCGAGTCCATTATCAAAGCCGGTACTAGCGTCTGCTTTGTATCTTGAAGCTTTGAAATGATTGAGGCTGACCATCCAACACTGTAGCCATCAATAACTTATATTTACTAAAATAATATCGTTAAATATTTATTAATTATGTATCGAGGTACCAGAAACGCGTACACCGACCTCAAAAAAACATTCAATCGTATGAACCACAACACGTTACTACAAAAATAAGTTAAATAATTCACGGTAACCTGTTCAGTTCAAACATTCATTAAAACCTAAAAGCAATCATTAATAGGTAGGTAATTTTGTAATAATCTTCGAAAAGGCGCAATACCAGGGCCTTTTTTATATAATTTATCATTATATTCATATTTTATTTAATATTGGCCGATATTAAGATATTTTACCTAAGGTACGAATTAAATTATTGTGATCGTATGCAATAACGTTTTATCCTAACGCCGGGACGGGTAGCTAGTATGTTATAAAATAATTCCTCGCTTAAACTAAATAACAAATTTAAAAGATATGTATTCAATATTTTTTTTATATAAGATACGTGTCTCCGTTCCATAAATGTATTATATATGAATGATTAACCACACAACACATTTATATAATTATAACACACACAAAAACACATTCAAGGAATTGGTTAATGTTGTTTATTTTTATTAATGTATATTTATCTTATTCGCTATTACTTCTTGCTGGTCGGATCTGATTTTATTTGATAATTATGCTATTATATACAATAGTATATATATAAAATCATACAACAACATTAACAAATAAAATAACTAACATTAATTTCTAAAAATATTTATAATTTGGTTGTCCAAGGAAAACTTACTTTTCCACCAATGATACAGATAGTGTAATCGGTTGATTCTGCAAGAGCAGCTTGCCCGCTCGCTCACTTTAAATACGTAAGAGTAGCGCATAATTTTAGCAGCCGTAATCAGCGCGCGTCTTTAGACATCGCCCGTCGTAATCTCTTGTAGGTAAATCTCACAGTATCTTAGGTCCTTTTCTGTTCCCATGACAACGTGTATGCATTTCATGATAATCAGTTTAGTAGTTAGAACTCGAAAGAGTAAGTCACTTGCGAATTTATAATCTTAATATCCATTTCTCTTTTGTACGTGTGTTTGTCCCTTAACTCCTCCTAAATGGCTGGACCTATTTGGAGGCAACTTTGTGTTTATATTTCAACGGGTTCCTAGATGGGTTGAAAACATAATTGGACCCGGTAGGTAGCGCTGCTGTCACTATGTCACTAAATGAAACAATGTATGTATGGAAACGTCTGCCGGGTCCCCTAGTATTTACTAGCGTAGTATATAATATATATATATATATATCTTTTTTAATATATATATATATATATATATATATATATATATACATATAAAGTAAAGTAAAAGTAAAGTAACAGCCTGTTAATGTCCCACTGCTGGGCTAAGGCCTCCTCTCCCTTTTGAGGAGAAGGTTTGGAGCTTATTCCACCACGCTGCTCCAATGCGGGTTGGTGGAATACACAGGTGGCAGAATTTCAGTGAAATTAGACACATGCAGGTTTCCTCACGATGTTTTCCTTCACCGTCAAGCACGAGATGAATTATAATCACAAATTAAGCACATGAAAATTCAGTGGTGCTTGCCCGGGTTTGAACCCACGATCATCGGTTAAGATGCACGCGTTCTTACCACTAGGCCATCTCGGCTTTTCACTTTGACCAAGTCATATACATATATATATATATATATATATAATATTAAAAAAAACACAATAACTACATTGTCTTTAAGAAAATGTATGTCAATCGTATAATAAGTTATAATTAGCATATAATACAGTAGATAAGATAAGGTTCTCCAGACCGATTTCAGTCACGGCGACCAATTTAAAGAGAGATTATCCAAATGCGCAGGAGATATTGTAGTGTGTACAAACTGTGTTTGTACACAATTTTGCTTTGGTTCGTCTTCATTATCTGTAACCGTTATTTTGTAATAAATTAATGGTGAATTAAAAATCATTCATTTGTTTATTTTAAGTGTCTTTTAATATTTGGAACAATTATATATTTAACTACTGTGTAGACTTTTTATTTGTTAATAATTACAACGGTAAATATTAAATTTTGCCCAAAAATATGTTGTAGTTTGAGAATTCAGAAATATAATAATGTCCTCCAGACCGATTTCGGCCACGGCGGCCAATCTCAAGAGAGATTACTCTGCACTCTCTATTGCCTTACTCTCATAATTCGATGGGACGGCAATCCGACACGACCGGTAAGAGTTCAGACGCAGAACCAACGGCTTTACGTACTTTCCGATGAACGAGAGTGTACACGCTTTCAACTTCCAGACTCCAGGCTGCTACTGAGAATTTTCTGACAGAAAACCCCAATAACTTTTTTTATTGGCCCGATCTGGGCATTGAAACGAGGATCTTCGGGTCTGTGGCCTTACATCAAGCCACTAGACTAACGAGGCTGTCATATATAATACATAATAGTGAAGCGTAAAGAGTGACCATTATAACATAACCAATATAGGTAATATAATACTTGAAAGGCATATAAGAAGGAATAGCTGGTTTCGTCAATTTAATAGGAAATGCTGTTACATAAATACCGTTAAAAAGTTTCAGTATTTTATAATTTGATAAACAAAAAGTTTTCAGTGTGACTCAATTTGTCTTTAAATATACAACAAACAGTGGATAATGGAAAATTATCAAATTGATAAAACGTTAAAACATGAAAAATCACTACACACATACACTATTTGTGTGTTTCTTGTCGATTTACATAAATTATAGCGAACCTATAATTATTATTATTTAATAATGATTGAAAAATAATTCATTGAATATACAACAACAATGTTTTAGAGTCCATGGTAAACATATTACATACATAATTCTTCGTATAGATCATTCCAAATTATTCTAACTAAGACAGTTCACAATAGTTGGTGATAGGCCTTTGTTCAAAACCTTCTCGGTAGGTAAGTGGGTGGTCACTTATGAAATATTCTACCGCCAAACAACAATACATAAATAATTGTTGTGTGCTAGTCTGAAGTGTGAGTGAGGCAGTGTAACTACAGGCAAAAGGGGTATAACACTTTAGTTCCCAAAGTTGTTGGTGCATTGGTGATCTTAGGGTTAGCTAATGCGTGAGACGAAAACTAGACTTTTTAAATTTTGAGCCATCTCGTCTCCGAATAGCGCACATACAGAAGTTATCTCATATGAGTTGCCACCTCTATTTAGGAGAAAAAAATTCAAACCAGTCATTGATTTAGCTTTTCATTTCGCCTTCTTTTGGACTAATTTTTCGAGAATATTCTCAACGCCCGCAGATGGTCTAAACAAATTCAAGGTGTTTGTAACTAATATCTTTATTTGTAGATGTGTACGAAGTGCCTTTATAGTGAAACTTGTATCATAAAGAAAATATTAAATTCCCATCTGATAAACTTTCTTTCATATTAAAAACCATAAATTTTGTTATATAAAACGAAAATCTATTTTTTTCTTTTTATAATAATATGAACTTTTAAACGTTGGCACTAAGACGAGTTGTTTGTTTTTTTATACTTTCACGTCTTCAACTGACCATCATGAAATTTTGCATACACGTTATCGTATAAATAGAAAATGAACATCGAGTACTTAACACCTTCCTCATCTCGCACGCGGATGAAGCCACGGAGCCACCGAAGTAGTATTTAATGAATATTTCTTTGTTTGTATGTTATACGTTCCCAAACCATACAAATTATTAAGTTGAAACTTTTAAATCACACTTGTGTGAAGGTTTCTGTCGTAAAGTTCGCCCATATAATGGTAGTGTAAGGAATACATACCATTTGTTACAGTGACGATGCGTAGCAATGTTATCTACGATGTTATGTCCCTGTGTGTGTGTGTGTGTGTGTGTGTGCGCGCGCACTCACTATTCAAACCGAAACACAGTAGACTAAGGTGAGTAGTTGGTATCCAAACGTGTCTCTATAAATCCCTAACCACCAACCTAATAATATAATGTTTAAAAAAAATGTATGTAATATGTAATGACAGGATAGAATTAATGATATCAAATATGATGGCCGCACAAAAGGAGGATATAAAGAAAATTCAATCTACACTAATGGAAATAAAGACCGCAAACAGCGATATTCAAAACACGGTGGATTTCCTTGCATCTCAAAATGAAGAGTTGAAAAAGAAAATTGAGCAATTAGAAATACAAACTAGAAAGGATAAAGATTATATTACACTTTTAGAAGACAAAATAGAAGAATTACAGCGTGAAAACCGTAAAACCAGCATCGAAATTAAAAATGTCCCAAAAGTGCACGATGAGTCTAAGGAAATGTTAATAAAGTTATTCTTAAATCTTTCTAATAATATTGGTTTGATGAAAGGCATATTAAGGATATTTTAAGAGTCCACAGAAAAAATAACACAAATAAAACGCATATCATAACTGAGTTATCATCCACGATGCTAAAAACAAAGTTCCTTAAACATGCCAAGAATTATAATACAAAAAACAAAGAAAAACTATGCGCCAAACACTTGGGTTTTACAAAAAATGAATATGAACCAATTTACGTATCAGAACAACTTACAGCCAAAGGGGCCCGCTTGTAATTTTTAGCCCGCGATCTTGCCAAGTCCCGGGACTATAAATTTTGCTGGTCATCCTATGGCAAGATATACGTTAGAAAAAATGAAGAGTCACCGAAAATAGTTATTAAAAATGAATCGCATGTCAATAACTTGATGCAAAAGGAATGACTATTTTGTAATTAATTTAGTCTTAAGTCAGTTATATAACTTGTTTTTATTGTTTATTTTTGTTCGTACGACTAATGTTTTTTTAAGCCGAGATGGCCCTGTGGTAAGAACGCGTGAATCTTAACCGATGATCGTGGGTTCAAACCCGGGCAAGCACCACTGAATTTTCATGTGCTTAATTTGTGATTATAATTCATCTCGTGCTTTACGGTGAAGGAAAACATCGTGAGGAAACCTGCATGTGTCTAATTTCACTGAAATCCTGCCACATGTGAATTCTACCAACCCGCATTGGAGCAGCGTGGTGGAATAAGCTCCAAACCTTCTCCTCAAAAAGAGGAGAGGAGGCCTTTAGCCCAGCAGTGGGACATTCACAGGCTGGTACGGTACGGACTAATGTTTTTATTGGAATTAGTCTTTGTTATAAACTATTTTATTCCGGTGTAATTTATAATTTATTACTTTTTTATGTAAAACAGCTATTTCGATTAATTCAATCCAAAATCACACTTTATATAATGTATTATTATAATAAAATAACAAAAAACACACTTTGCAATCAACCACAACACAGCAATTTACTTAAAAAGACCTGTGAAAGTAAGGATATAAGTCAAACCCACCGCTTGCTTGGAAATATATTATGATTAATAAACTTCAAATTTTGAATGAAATTGATAATAGTGAATCATCAGTGTCGATTTTTTGCAGTATAGAAGATTTACCCAAACATATAAAATATAAAAACCAAAATTTTACCGTTGTATCCCAAAACATAAGAAGTATTTACCGTAACTTGGACGACTTTAATATAAATTTGCTTTCATTTAAATTTAACGTGGACGTGATAATTCTGTCAGAATGCCGAATAGATAAAGATAAACCAATTCCAGGTCTTTCCAACTATAGAGCTTACTGTACAACAAACCACCTTATTTAGAATGATGGGGTTGTTGCTTTTGTTAGGGACGATATCCAAGCAAATGTTAATGAAGTAATGTTGATGGGTGCTTCATGTATCGAAGTAACTACGCCTACATTTGTTATTTTGGGTATTTATAGATCACAGTCACATATAAATGCGGATTCTTTTGTTGAATCATTGAACAGCTATCTAGAATTACTTACATCTCGCAGTAATATTATACTGACTGGTGATATAAATATAAACTTGAATCCGAAAACAACGGAGCAAACATTTGAGAGGAACAATAGATTAAATTACCTTAACGTGTTATCTCTTCATGGTCTTCTTCCAGCTAACTATCTACCAACAAGGGAAAACAGTTGCATTGATCACGTATTCCTCAAACTAGAAAAAACAAAGTATTCTGCTTTTTCTGCTGTTCTAAATACTACGATAACAGACCACCACATGGTATTTTTATCCGTGTACTGTAATAAGCCTCTTAAGGAGAAAAAACCAAAGAAAGTTGTAGTGGATTTTAAAGAAGCTTACCATAGTTTGACCCTACAAAATAAATATTTAAATTACTTAAATACTTACAAACAAAGTGACCCCAACATTTTGGCTAACCTACTAGTTGAAGTAATACAAATTTGTTTAAAGAAACACACTAGAAGCGTTTGCACTTCTAGTAATAGACGTATACTCAAGCCTTGGATGAATGAGGGTATCCTGCGTTGTGTTCGATTACGAAATATGTTGCAGAGGAAATTGCGAGCTAATCCATGCGATGAAATTTTAAAAATTACATATAAAAGATACCGAAATTTCTGTAATGGACGAATAAAAAATTTAAAAAGAGATTATTTTAAGAAACAACTGGCTATATCAAAAACAGATTCAAAATTACTATGGAAGACGATTGACGCTATAACTCAAATAAAAGCACCGAAAATACCATGCACCAATCTTCTCAATCTTAAAGAGACGCCTTTACAGTCAGTTAATCAGGTCAACCATTACTTTGCAAGTATAGGTAGTTCTCTTGCTCAGGCTATTACTGATAACTTACATGCTGTATGTACCGGTTCAGATATTTGTAGTCCTCAGGTAAGTTCTTTTGTGCTATTATGTACAGATCCATTAGAAGTAGAGAGTACGCTTATGAACTTAGATACAAATAGTGCAACAGGTTGGGATACCACCCCGACCGCATTCCTAAAAATGGCCAAGGACATTGTTGTTCCTATAATAAGTAAAATACTTAATTTAAGTTTCGAACAAGGTACATTTCCGGAGGCCTTTAAGCAGTCCATAATCACACCAGTATATAAGAGTGGAAACAGGGATGATATAACAAATTATAGACCAATATCTGTTTTGACCGGTATTTCAAAAATTATGGAAAAAATAGTGAATAGAAGGCTCCAGAACTACTTTGACAAATATAATATCATTTCCAAATCGCAGTATGGTTTCCGTAAAGGTGTGTCCACTGAGGATGCGGTCGGGGATCTCACCAAAGTAATTGTCCGGCAGGTTGATAAGGGCAAAAAATGTTTGGCTGTGTTTCTAGATCTGAAAAAAGCCTTCGACACGGTGTCTGTGCCTATTCTATTGAGGAGACTGGAGGGTCTTGGGTTTAGGGATAAATCCCTTTCGCTTCTCACAAGTTACCTTAAAGACAGAAAGCAATCCGTCAAAATAGGTGAATTTATTAGTGATACTGTGACTGTTAATTACGGAGTCCCCCAAGGAAGCGTGATTGGCCCGACCCTGTTTTTGATTTACATTAATCAGTTGTGTGATATGGAGCTTGAAGACGGCCAAATTTTTACCTATGCAGATGACACTGCCATCGTATTCGTGGCAGACACTTGGTCTTCTTTGAAGAAAACAGCGGAATTAGGACTTAAAAAAGTTGCAAAGTGGCTAAATGAAAACTTATTGACTTTGAATATCTCCAAAACAAATTACGTTTGCTTTACGAAAGTTAACAGCGCTCAACCAAAATCCGATTTTATCATAAAAATTCATAAATGCCCTGACGACCTCGAGTCTGATTGTGACTGTCCTCAAATAAATAAAGTTGCTAGTGTAAAATACCTTGGTGTAATGGTTGACCAAAGATTATCTTGGTATTCGCAACTGGAACTGATGATAACTAGGGTTAGAAAGTTTATCTGGATTTTTAAATCTCTACGTTTTGTATGTACAAAGCCCTTACTAAATAAAATGTACATAGCTTTAGTACAATCGACCTTGGGCTACTGCATTCCTGTTTGGGGTGGAGCAGCTAAGACTAGATTCCTTGAACTGGAAAGAGCTCAAAGATGTTTGATAAGGGTGATGTACAGCAAACCATATAGATTCCCTACCACTGCACTGTACGAGATAATTGGTCTACTTACGGTGAGAAAACTTTATATAATAGCAACAGTATTAAGGCTCCATAAAAGCTTGAAATATTTACCTCTATTAACAAATAAACGCAGGAAATACACAGTGCCATATAATGAATCTATCAAAAGTAAATTTGCCTCAAGACAATACTCAAGACAATCTATTTATTTGTTTAATAAAATAAACCAGGAAGTGGACATATATTCCAGTACATACTATGATAGCAAAAAAGCCTTAACAGACTGGCTGTTAAAACGTAACTATAAAGAAATAGAATCCCTGCTTGAATACATCACCTAACAAATTGTTGCGAATAAACAAGACAAACACAAACACACGCATTCATACTGTCCCTTATACACACACATACACACACACACACACACACACACACACACACACACACGCCGACAAACACTGCTCACAACATGCATAAGCCAACACACTCACAAAAACACATGCTTAAGCCTTACGCCTCAGATACTCTCACATCATCACGCCACACATACCCTCAAACATATTAATACTGTTATAATAATACACATTTTAGATAAAATTTGTTATTGTATTACCGTGATTGTCAATATTTAAGTTTTAGTATGAGAAAATTATTATGTAAAGTATAGTATATTTTGTAACTGCTGTCTCGTAGTACTTACCGCTGATTGCATAAGGGAAGAGCGGGGCCTCCTACTACAGGTATTGATATACTTAAAAGGGGTACCCAACGATGTATAAACAAGTGTACTACTTTGAATGAAATAAATTATTTTTATTTTTATAATAATATCGTTGCGGGACGCCTGGCGAATTTGAAAAATATTCGAGAAATTTATGGTTCTTGAAATAATTTATAATTCATACCAATAAATAAATATGGAATAAATTAAATTAAAACATCCTAGGTATATATTACATGCGCCACGCACACACAAGATACTCGGTCTCTACTCGGTGTTATCAAGGCATACCAATACATGTTTCATATCCAAAAGCTATCAGCCATTAGCACCTATATCGGATATTAGGTAATATGCTGGGAACATAATCTTCCTACAATATAATCGTCCAGTTAAGAACTTAGTTTTGACACAACCCATAATTCTGCGTTAGCAAAAGAAAATTTCTAACACATTCATGTAATTTAGGATATAAATTGAAAAAGTTGTTTTCGTTTATATTTTTTTATATCATTGTAATACTTATGATATTACTTTGTTTTTATTAGTGTACATTTAGGAATAAATATTACATTTTTAAATTTTATTGAAAAATATAAACAAGGAGATGGCTCATTGGTTAGAACGCGTGAATCCGACGATGGTGGATTGTAATTTGACCTTAAAATTCATCTCTTACTCGGTGGAAAACAGCGTGATGGAACCTGTATGTGTCAGATGAAAATCTGCCGAATATATATCCACTATCCACCTAACTGGAATAGAGTAGAGTAGCGTAATGGAAGTGAAATGTTCCCCTCAAAAGAAAAGCAGGTCGTAATCCTCGCAGTGACGCATTTACAGGTTGTTACTTAACTTTAATTATTTTTGATATAATTATGCAATTCACTGATATTATTATGATCACCCTAATATTACAAGTACACTCTAAAACCTCGATAAGTTTAATTTCACGCGCCAACAATGTTAGAAGATTAAAATTATAGGGATTTGCTAATTGCCTAAACCCCTAAAGCACGTCCCCTCGTAATTTTATCACACCAGTACGAAATTAGAATCAACCAATAGATGATAGATTATTATATAAGTATCAACCTTAAGTCTGAAACCGTACGGTTGAAATCTCAAGATATGATCAGCAATATAAATAAAAATATATTTATTATAAGTATATTAATACAAGAAGATTATTTTTATTTAAATTGGTTAAGTATCAATCAAATTTATTTTTAAATTTATTCACTTTGTTTGAAAGCCGCAAAAGTTAAAGCGTATGCTGTAGACTTAACATCTAGAAGTGAAGTACCAATTTTACTACCAAATTGTCACTTTACCGCAATCGAATCGAAACGCAATCGTTGCCGTTTAACCGTTGTCCTATTCTACTAAAACAACGACCCAGTTGTGGTTCGGTCGAAGTTCGATCGGAATAGAACCGGGAACGCATCGTAACCGTTATATATTAGATTATATATAAACAGTTATTATATAATTAAAATTGGCCTCTTATTTATGTATCAGTTCAAAGGACCTAGATAACGTGAATGTCGATTTTGTTTGTAGAAAGGAGAAAATGGTGGAAATAAATACCTATATGTCACTTTAACCTTTACCTGTGGTACGCCTGGGTGTGTACCGCCTACTCATCAGATGAATATCGCTGAGCAGCAATTCTTAGTATTATTGCGTTATTGGTTTGAAGTGTGAGTGAGCCAGGGTAACTGTAACAGTGTAAGTGTAACAAGGAACTAACAATATAACATCTCAGTTCCCAAGGTTGGTGGCGCATCGGCAAGGTAAGGAATGGTTATTATTTCTAACAGCGCCAATGTCTATGCGGTGGTGACCACTTACCATCAGGTTTCCCACTTGGTCGTCCACCTGCCTATAACATTAAAAAAAATACCTATGTATTACATATATCAAGTGATCAAAAATTAACGTATTTATTAAATGACTAATGACCTAATTGTCCCGTCTTCGCACGGGTAGATAAGATTTTGGATAAGGTTTGCGAATAAAATTACGAAATTACTTCGACATTTATCTAAAGTATAAACTATAATATAAACTAGCCGTTACGTCGGGTCTGTTAAGGTTCTTCAAAAAATACTCAATAGTAAAGATAAAATATGATATTTTGCGTAGAGATGTGAACGATACAAATATCGTTCATAGAAAACTATCGCTTTCTTCGCCCAGGATTCCCAGGACAATAACAGGGCTTATTACCCTTTTGAGGACAAGGCTTTTCTCCATCTTGCTCTTGGACTGTTCGATGCATTTTCATCATAAGAGTGTTGATTTGATTTGTAAGCTGGGCAGCTGTGGTACACATTTGTTCGAGTGTACGCATAGATGGAACAATCGGATTGTGTTGTCGTCCAAAATCACCAGGAACATCTTGAGCTGAACTGCATCCAGATGGGCAGGCTTTAAAATTTAAACAATTATCTACAGAATCTGATGTCGAGGGTGATTCATAATATTTAGGAGGTGCACACGGTTGTATAGGCTGCGGCTGTGAAGCGTCGACTAATTGTGGATGGCTATATGTCTTGCAACTCTTTCCACATCTATCCAAAGCACAACTGGAGGGGGCTTGAAGCTGATCACCCTTCACACCCTCATTAATAGGACATGCGATATTTCCACATTTTGGTGGGTGATTGGCAGGGCATTTTGTATTGTTGCAACTAAAGGGCTTGTCTGTCCGATATTCTTTTGGTAGAGTTGTCTTGCAGTCTGGACAAGGGCAGGTTACTTTTATTATGCCGGCTTTTATATCTTTAACCTTCCCCGGTGTATAATTTAAGCAGGCGTAGTGCACCCACGACTGACAAGCACCATGACATTGTATACCATTCTTCACAGACACTGTGCCTAGGCAGATTTTGCACGGTCTTTTTACTCTATTGCAATTTGGCATTATGGTAAATTGTTGAGGTGCGATTTGTCGCACATCAGCATGGTATTTTTTTTTAATTATTTTCCTATTTTGATATATTTTGATGTTTTTTTGAGTTTTAATTATTGTTAGTGTAGGTGACAGTGTAAGTCACTTTTTTCTTTTTTTTCATTGAAATAAATAGGTACCGTTATAGGTATATAAGAACATGTTCAATCCTCTTATTATTTATGCTAATGCTCTATGTACGTATATTATTAATAATTTAATAAACTAACCAGCAAAAGCAACCAATTTTTATGACATACATTTAAAATACAAATCAACAAACAAAAATTTCAAAATATTCGACATATCAAAGAACTGCGGTACAATTAAGGCTAGGCTTTATCGGCCAAAAATTAAATTAACACAATCGCAGTATTATTCCAAATAATATAAAAATAAAAAGTACTTTTGTTGATATCTCACATTAATGCTTTATGATACTTCGTTCCTTAGTTATGTGTTTCGATAACGATGTAGCCTCATTTATCGTCAGGAATATCCTCGCGCATAACGCACTTAAAAAAAACGATGTATAACAGGCTCAATCAATTCAATATGTTTTAATATTGTGTCTTAACATGTATATATATAGTGTAAAAGAAAAAGTAACAATCATTATATAAATATGAGGAGTTAAGGTAAATTACTTGTAACACCTAATTTCCAACTTCGCAAAGTCAAAACCTTCAATTATACCTTCAAGACAATACAGACGGTCCTTCGTAAAACACGGTATTCATTTCTATAATTTTAAATTCCACAGCTATTTTAGACCAATACATTTTAATCTCATGTCAAAAAACATTAATACATGAGGCTGTTGAGGAAGTTTTTATTGATTTGCAAGCAGACTATGGATAAATTTGTTTATATGATTGACATAACACTGTAATTGAAATGGCAAAAAACATTAACTACTGAATTCCTTGCTGGTTCTTTAATACTCTAACATAATGATTCAGAAGTGCTTTTATGAGTTTAATTGAATAAATAATATATGATTTTAGTTTTTGACTAGATTAATCGACGATTTTTCATAAATTCGACAGTTGTTAAACTTTTCAACTTATTTTTGTCGTGGGTATTTGTTGATTGCGTCATGATATGAGGTTCAAAATTATGACACTTTCGGAACGAAGTAGTCTCACTATCATAACTAATAAATAAACTGTCTGCATCCAATTTCTAATGATTTTATTTATGCTCAGGTTTGATTCATCTTATACATGAGATATTTAAGTTGATGGGAAAGTTCACCCACTGTAGTGCACAAATTTTCAATTGCCATGCACAACATTTTTTGATCCACATCATCATTCACCTGAGAATCCGAAGAAACCCCACGAAGATTTTCCAATTGTTGTTTATCTATAACATATTATACATTACTTTATTGTAATTCTGGTATCTGCAATTTTAATTTAATTAAAAGTATTTTAGTATTAAAATAAAAAAATAATTCAAAGATATGCATTTTTATTAAGTCTTGTAGCCGAGTTTTTTTAAGATTTGTTTAGATAATGTAAACACAATATGTTATACAATAATGTTATACAAATTGAGAATCAATAAAATCAATAAACATTGAATAATTATTATTACCTATCATGAAAATATACAATTTAAGTCTTATAAAACAAATAACATCTAATAAATCCGTGTTATATACAATTGATTAGTTAACTCACCTGAAAAAATCGAATTATTTGATAAATTCGAATAAGATTGCGATTGTTTGGGAGTGCAGCCCTGGTGAGCAACTTTTCTTTTTTGTTTACTTACTGACTGTTGCGACGGGCAAAATGGAGGAGGGCATGGCTTGGCGAGGGTTTTAGGCTTACAAATTGGAGGAGTCGTCGGCGGGGAGTAATTTAAATGTGGATTTAACTTTGAAGTGTGCGCGCCCCTCGTCGGCTGGATACGCTTTGTATGAATTGGGGGAGGAGATTGGGTTTTCTTAACGGGACACTTTAGTGGTGTTGGAGGACATATTGGTGTTTCCTTTGGACTATATTCAACATGTGGTGGTGGAGGAGGTATTGGTGATGCCTTTGGACTATATTCAAAAGGTGGGGGAGGATACATAGGTATAGGATTCTGGTTACTCGGACAATCCTTAGAAGTACAGACTGGCAATTTATTTGCTGGACATTTGGTGTTAGTGCATGTAAATGGTGGGTTAACTAATTTCTCCTTAGGTGTTGATGTATTACAGTCTGGACATGGACAAGTAATTTCTATTAAACCAGCCTTAATGTCTTGAATTTTCCCAGGCGTATAATTTAGACATTTATAATGCGCCCATTTTTGGCATGCTCCTTGACATTGTAATCCATTTTTCTTACTAACAGATTGAAAACATATTTTACACGGATTTTTTACTTTTGTACACTTCATTTTTATGTTGCCGGTGTTAATATATTTTACTTATCCATTTCGACTTTTGGTTATTGTAATAATAATGTTACATGATTGTGGAGAAATATATACTATGAGACACTCAAAAGATTCCTGAAACTATTTTTTAATTGACATGAAAGAATGACAAATAGGATATGTGTTATTCAAAGATGACTTATGAAATTGTAGAATATAAAAAGAATTATTATAAATATTTCAGAACGCAAATCAGACTCTGTCAAAATTCAAAAGTCACTGTCATATCTTCATTTGTATTGTTAATCGCTATTTTGAGGTTACTCGTTGAATAATATAAAAACACACAAAATGCCTTTTATGAAAGGTAGAGCACCTATTAGACGAACATTAAATTACCTAAACGCTGGAAAACTAGTATTTAAAGACAAGATAAGGATATTCTCTGTTGGTTACAACATTCATGGCCAGAATAACACAGGTGCTAAGGAGTTCGTTTTCTGGTATTTACCACAAATTCAATATAAAAACCCCGATGTTCAAGTAGCTACGTTGAAGAACTTAACACCCTCACCATTTATTAAGTGTTATTTCGAAGACGGACGGCAGATTTTGGTTGATATAGACAACAAGACTAAGGAAGACATTTTAGAGCATTTAATGAATACTGTTGGGAAGTCGAAAGAGGTCTTGGAAGCAGAAGCTATAGCGGCTGAAAAAAAAGATAACCCAGCTAACTTTGGTATAGGTTGTGAAAGACCGTGTATATGTGAAGTTTATGGTCAAGTACCGTGCCCTGGAGTTGTGCCATTACCAAAAATATTCCGCGGAAAATTTAAAAATCAAACTGATTAATTATATCAATCTTAGTCAATAAGTTAAAGCATTTAGGTATGTAAATAAAATAAAAATAGTTGTATTTGAAACTTACTTTAATTTACAAACACCCTAATTTGGCACTAATTTAAAATTCCACTAAACCAATATGCATAATCCATAGACCTGTAAATTAATTATAAAAATATTATAAAAAAAACCATTCAATGTTAAATCATAGAATTTAATTTTATCAAAATTTGTGATCTTTTATTACATAAGTCATTAAAGCTGCGGCAATATAATGGAAATTTTCAAATGCATCAAACGTTCTGGAATCACTATGAAGAAAGAGATCGTCATCGACTTCTCTTCCTCGGGGAAGGGTGTGAAAATATATCCACTTACATTTTGTATGAGATTCTATATCCTGAAAAATTAACAGTTACATATCAAATAATTTTCTGAATAACCTTAATTATTTTACTCAAAATATTTTTACTGATTTTATTTACTATTTTTTTAACCATCAAATAAAAACTAAATGAATATCATAATTATTTTTGACTCGATTTTTAATCTCTTATAGTCTCTCTTAATATCTTATAATAATCATATGAAATAATGTCTAAATCCATCCTTATCAAACTGCCAATACATCATAGTACTCATAAACAGTGGTTTCATTGTGGCCGAGTACATTCACCCATTGTGTGCTTAAGACATAATGATATACTATATGATAATAACATAATAGATTGGTGTAATCTTTCAGCGGACAGATAATGGGCCACCAAAGTATTGCTGTTTTGTGGTAGAATATTTGAAGAGAGGATGGAATCAGCCCAGATGAGCTTGCAAAAAACCCTTTAATGTAACCCCAGAAAAGGTGTATGCAAAATTTCATGATGATAGGTCGTGTAGTTAAAACTTAAACATAACAAATAACTCAGTTGCATTTATAATATCAGTAAAGATTTTCATAGACAATAAATAAAACTATAATTAACTAATTTCCTAACAATACGATAGCCTGCTTATTTGCTTGATTATGTGTGTATTAACTTCAAGTCTGAAAATAACGCTATTGCTTATCCTGGAAAGTGCAGGTGAGCGAAGCGCGGTGCAGACTAGATAATTTATGTATACCGAAAGACAAAGTTTAAATTCGTCAACTTTCTTCGCGTTAGATGGGCCCGCTATAATGATGCTCGCGTCTTTTAAAACTTGCTCTTTCGATAAGCACTCCCTGAGTCCGGTCTGTGTTTTTGCGGTTATATCTTCACTTGCTTTAAAAAGCAATGGGCTCACGGGACATTTCTGTAATGTAATTATTTTTGTAATATATTACTTTTTTTTATTTCGTTCCCACTAAAATTTATAATGAATAACTACCGAGGACAGCGTAACTTTTGTTTTAAATTCTTTTGCTCTTCAAGGAAGAGTGGCGATCGAATTAATCATAAATAAATAATAGAATTAATTGAAAGGAAATTATATTTTTAAATCATCAGTGAATATGGATAATGGCTGTATTAAAAACTAGTAAGTACATGATTATTCTATTATTTATATTATTTACTGTCTTAAATATTTTTACATACTTGGATATCGATAACCTGTTATGCTCTGTGCTATATAATACTAAAGAAGTAAATGTGATTTACACCAAACAATTCAATTTGCTTTAATAATCTGTGTGTAATAAGCAGAATAGTCAGTGTATTTTCCTCTCGCTCTGATCTATCCGCAATGTCCCACCGATGTATTTGTTTTACATACGATTAATGTGTTAACGTATTCCACGATAAGAGAACACTTTGTCTGACTCTCAGGATATTTATGAATATATAGGTACCAGGTTATTAATATCAATACATTAAAATCATCATAATATTCATACCTGACAGCAGCATTTAAATCTAATATTAGCTCCGAGCATTGGGCACAGCAGAAGATACGAATTCAAAACCGGGTGAGGCGATCCACAGTACGCGAAATTTAAATTCCTTAACGAACCAAATTCCTCCTAAAACATGTGTTATATATAAAAAAAACTTTTGTTTAGTGAAATAAAATCAAATAAAATTTTAGTATAACAGATAATATTGACAACAGTCAAAAGTGTGAGCAAAATTCATGTTTTTTTTATAGAATGAGAACGAGCAAATGGGCTACCTCATGGTAAGTGGTCACCGCCGCCCAAAGATTTTGGCATTGAAAGAAATGTTAATCATCACTTACATTACAACCTCGGGAACTAAGGTGTTATGTCCCTTGCGCCTGTAATTACACTGGCTCACTTACCAGAATTAGTAATGTTGGAGCTGTTTTAAAATTATCTTGTATGGTGTTTATTGATGGTATTTTTTTATAATAAATAGTAATAGCAAGTGTACATAGTTTATTAGTGGCGTACTTGTATAATTGGTGCCATAGCAGATAAAAAGATAGAGACATTGCATTTGCTTTATATTTTCTGATTAGACTTAAATGCTCTTTCTCTACTTTTTAGTTAACTCCTAAATTTGCGATCCAAAATTGAACTAACAATGATAGACATAATAGTGGCCATAGCTTGTATACTGGCGTGAGTTCTGGAACGCATGCATAGAACCGGAACACTGGCTTGTTCTGCGAACCTTTGCACGCACATGTGTGTCATAGTAGCAACGAATATAGCATCCGCCATATACGAGAATATCCTGAAAAAAAAGCAAAAATGTATCAAGGATTTTTTTTTAATTTTTAAATAAAAATTAAAAAAATAAGGCAACTTAAATAAAATGCAAGTGGCATCATGAATAAAATGTCCTTTTTGCGTAAGAAAAGAAGGTTACATTAAATAACTTTGTAGGTACCTAAATTCGACCTTGAAATTTTGATCTCAAAACGCTCAACTATATTTTTTTTTATTACCTGCCCATGTAATCTTGATCCCAAACCAAATTATCGGTTATATTGACGTCATATGCGCCGAGCAAAGTAGCCGCTTTTGAGACCGCCATGTTTAAAAACGGTTCATTTACTTCTTGCAAAATCATTACTTTGGAATCCGCTAAAATTTCCTAATATGTATCAACGCAAAAAAAAAATCATTGTAAGCAGCAATAATTATAATAAATTCATAACAAAATTGGTACTTATTAATTAATAAAGAATAATTCGATTTTATCACAAAAAGCTCTCTTTGTATGCTTGTCCTTTAAAATAAACGTTTGATCAAACGTTTATTTTCCAACCCGTGAGAAAGCCGGGACGGGAAGCTAATTATATACAATAATTTAAAAAAACCTCTTACCAATCTCTTTCTATGCGTATCTCTTAAACAACACTTTAGACGCAACGCGCTTTCAATGACATCCATTATCATATTCGAGGTCCAGTTTTTAAAACAAATCAAATGCTTTGGTTTTCGAATTCTAATTAAAAAAAGGTACTTCGTACTTAGAAGTATAAAAAATGCTTATAACTGTACGATTTATTATTATTACTATTTGCTACTTACGAGCACTGAATACTGTAAAATGTTTTAAATATGAAAACATTCTTAAAAATATCCTTAAATAAATTCATTTTAATATTTGATAATAAGTTATTTTTTAAATTAAAACTTCAAATCCCATCTTATTATTTGTCAATTTGTTAACAGATAGATCACAAAAAATAATTCATCCTATTTTTCTTAAAAAGGTTCTTAACAAAAATAGTTTTTGACATTACTCTTCGACTTAACTGACTATTGTAGGTTCAAGCCTAGGCAAGGTACCATTGAATTTTCGTGTAAAAAAAATTAAAAAAAGTTTTGTTGATAACAATTACAAATTAGTTGCAAGGGTCCCTGTACTAGGCTTATACCCGTTTTACTGTATACCCCGCTATTCCACTAAGAACATTTTTTAATTTCAAATGAATATTTGCATTTTAGAGATGCTCGTTTTTTTTTTTTTAATAAATATAACTTCTTTTATCTTTCTGTCTTTTACTCTTGTGGTATGTCTTAATTATTTTATCTAATTTTCATACTGATAGTACTAGTGGTGGTTTTATGCCAATGATGGTAGGGCTTTGTGCAAGCTCGTCTGGGTAGATACCACCTACTCATCAGATATTCTACCGCAAAACAGTAGTACTTGGTAATGTTGTGTGAGTAAGCCAGTGTCAAGGGACATTACATCTTAGTTTAGTAAAACAGCAATGTAAATAATAAACGCTCTGCACATATCTACAATTTGTGTTTATATTAATTAATTCATCTAGTGATTGGGGATGAAGGAAAACATCCTGAAGAAACCTGGATATGTCAGATGAACAAAATCTGCCGATGCCGTGGTGGGATAATCTCCAAACCTTATCTTCAAAAAGGTCAAAAGCCCAACAGTAGAATATTTACAGATAATTTTATGTAATAAAAAATTATTATTATTAAGAGAAGTAAGGAATCCAATTATTCCGTCACATATTTGACTGCTTTTTAGTATTTATAGAAAACTATGAATGAATGATATTTCGCCACCGAGCAATGAAATACGAGTTCCGTATAAAAGCATTTTTAAAGCAAGCCAATCAACTAAACTTAACGAACTGTCGAACTCGCCTTTTGATTCAAAAAAATCGTTCGTAGCTTTTGATCACTTTTTTTTAAATTACATGAAATTTTTAACTAGTTTTTTTACTCCTGAAATAAGTTTTACAAAGCGAAAAAATCACAATTAAATACATGTTATACTCAAAGCACTCCAGGCAAAATTAGATTTAACCTTGAACATCGTTATAATTTTATAAGTACTAAGTAATTGACTAAAAACTAAAATTAGCGAGCAATCTATGAGATAGGATGCAATGTTATTGAGAGTACATTAAAACCTTTATCCGGGTTAAGTATATACGTTTTGTTGACAATATTTACACGAGGCTACGGGATCGTTCCCATGTAACGCATCCATGGCAATATTGTGCTCCGCTGGTGGCTCGGCGAAGCTCTCCTTAATATTATTATCTCAAACAATAAACCTAACCTTAATTGTCTTTTATCAAAGTACTTTTATTTATGTCCGTATCGTACCATGTAAAATAAGTATTACTAAATTTTTCGTTTTACCGTTTAGTAATAGAGCAATTGACATGTGTGAGTATATATATAAATATATAATAAATGTATATACAATAAACTTTATTATTTATATATTTAAATTACATAAGAGGGCTTATTAACTTTTTTGTATTTATTACTCTTAAATATTTATTAATGTCAACTTCGCAGCTGTATTTCTCTTCAATTCGTCTGTTACAAAACCTTGTTTTTTTTTACAAAATATTCTTTTCCATTGGCTCACTGAGAAGATTGAAAAACTTTCTACCCATTCCAACTAAAGTTACGCTAGCACAATCTCTCCTTCTACCGATTCTTGACTATGCTGACACTTGTTACACTAACTTAAGTGAGGAGCAATTAAACAAACTTGAGCGATTACAAAACCTATGTATACGGTTCATATTTGGTTTGCGCAAATATGATCATGTTTCCGAATTTCGCCAAAAACTCAAGTGGCTCCCTATTCGCCTTCGCAGGAATACTCACATTTTATCTCTTCTCTATTCTATTCTTTTTAATCCAGCGACACCCTTCTATCTTAAAGAGCGTTTCACTCTCCTAAGGGAGACTCATAAGCGCGCTCTTCGCTCGAATGAAAATTTAATTCTCTCCATTCCTTCTCACTCTTCTTCCTACTATTCTAAGTCCTTCACAGTTGAAGCTTCTCGACTATGGAACTCATTATCCTTAGCTACAAGGCGCGCACAGTCATTGGCCGTTTTTAAAAGTATGGTTAAGGACTTTTACTTGTCGCATTATTAATACTAAGCAGTCGTTGTCGTTGTTAATTTTTTGTTTTGTTATATCTCCTATTTTTATTATATATATATTATGTATTTATTTATGTATGTATTTATTATAGTATATATATATGTATATTTATATTATATATAATAGTAGTGTAGTATATATATGTATGTATGTATTATGTATGTAGTAGTGTATGTAGTATTTATAAATATTATGATCCTCTGCCCAAAGGTTGCCTGGAAGAGATCGCTGCTTAGCGATAAGGCCGCCTGTTGCACCTCATGCAACTTTTTTTTATTTTTGTTTAAAAATTGTAATTTTTAGTTTTAAGTTTGGGTGCAATAAAGTGTCAATAAATAAATAAATAATTAATAAGGATTGCGCTAAGCTAAGCTAGTAATGAAACAAAGTTTCAGATATAAAAATTTATATTATAGGAAATATTTTGGATTCAACAACAACTCCCGCACAACACGCCCGCGCCCTCGTCTTGATACCATGGCACATATTTCATACATATTTTACACCAAAAGTAAAAAAAATAACATTCATGCTATAAAGACCATTACAGAATACGGCTAAACGGACAAATCCTTCATTACAATTTCTTACTATTTTTTATCTTATTATTTTACCACAGATAATTAAAAACTAGCAAAATGTAAACTTTTTTTAATAATGTCCATGTTATAAAACTTCAAGAATTCATTAAAATGCTATCTTCTCTACGACTTAGCCTAGTAGACAGACTTCACAATTTGAAATAATTTTGACACTTTTTATATATCTTAAATTTACCAACAAAGCATGAATAAATCAATAAAAAAAAGAACTTGTAAAGCATCAAGGCGAAGGCGCGACAACCGACCGGCAGCCACAATGATTTCGTTGTCAACAATCGCATCTCGAGGTACCTCACAAACTTTCACATACATTTTTGTCAGTTTATCACACAACGCCCTTATCACAAAGCGACCTGTTGATCCCTCGATGCAGGAAAGAAAAAAAACTGATTTTTTTTTATCCACTGTATGCATTCACAGTTTTTTTTTTGCCTAACTATAACCTAGACTTAAATTAAGACGTACAGACATCCTCTTTCACTCACCGACTACATGTCTTTGCTTTATACTACAAAGCTCATTTTTACAGTGATACGTGGGGTCTTAGTCAATTCCAAAATTGCTTTCAAAGCAACAATTAACTTAGCTGCGAAGGCAATTTTATTTTTCCGATAAATATCACACATTTATCACTATTATTCCCTATCGACCAATAACATAGCAGACAGCATCGATTTGTGTTCGCTTAATCTAACGCGTGGAGAATTGACCGGGCCCCTCACAATGAAACCTAATTTAGATCAACTATACAAACTGACCAACGTAAAGAAAAATGTAATAAGGCATACATTCACAAGCTATGAAAGTGCCTTACGACTCTATTTTGTTAGAGGCTTAACCAGGAGACGGTCAATAATATACACTACTAGGACCTTGTCACAATCCATTAACTAGTTTATAGAATGTTTATTTTATTGATATTTTAACTGATTAACTATGATATAGTTCCAATTATGTATGTATATTATTGACGTCAATCGAATGTCCATTGTACCATCAACAGAAGTTTGACTCGTTAACACTCAATAAAAACATTTAAAAAAAAAGTTATTTAATAATCGGTGAACATAATTTTTTAGAAAGCTTTACAAAAAGTACAATATATGTATAACTGTACAATAATACAAGTGTTGTGACATAGTATCCTATATTTATATTGTTCAGGCCTCCTTACTTTCACTTATTTACATTTTTTTTTTCATCAATTACATATTATATCGTTCAAGCTTCCTTATAAATACAATTAAGTGAAAACTAAATCACATAAAAACCGTTCACAATGTACTGTAAGTAATGTATGCCCAATTAATCCCTAATGAACTGTTATTTCTAATGTAACAAACATTTTTATCTTGGATATTGCCTTGTTTTTTCTTTAGACTTTATTACACGAATATAAAAATTCAATGTGTCCTTTCCTATACCTTTATAGAATTTCTTTCCAGAACATTCTTGACCGTTTTCTGCCCTCAATGGATTACAAATCTTATTACAATGTTATAAGGCATTTTATTCAATAGCAACTTATATAACATCTAAAACACAAAATTCACAGCCCGACTATATCTTCAGAAATCGGTTTTGTTTTGTTAAATTACTTTGTCGGTATTTATAAATTATATTAATGTTCAAAGAATTTATATTCAATTAATTAATTTAACAAGAAGTTATTCAGATGCAGTGTACTTTGATACAAAATATCGAACTATAGATTAGAGGGCAGACTTAGTTAACTACTCTTTAACAAACATCAAGTCAATGTTAACGTGAGGATTAAACCCCAAATTGAGTAAAAACAATCACAAAGACTTAAAAAAATACACAATAAATAAATGAACGACAATTAACAAAAAAAACCTGCGTTCAGTGTAAGGCACGGGTAAAAAAAATATAAAAAAAACCCGGTATAACCTTAGGCGTTTTATATTACGTATACGATCGCATAATTAATTCGCATAGTAGTTACTTAACAACTTTCATTGTCCTTTCAGACCATATTTTGATTGTAATTTTAAAAAATACACTAAACGAACCAATTATATAAACGAAGGTTGGATTCATACATAATAGATTTTTTTTTTCTTAATTATAATAATATTCGCGACATGGTGACGGTTCTATGGCTATTTAAGGCTCACGGAGGGTATTTCAGTGAAATGATATTTAAAAAAATCACCCCCGTGTCCCGATTTTAATACCAATATCTGAACTGGTAACACTGACGTATGAAACATATGCGATTTATTATCTGTGCAGGTCTATCGTCATAGATTTGACACATCAGTATTTATCAATTGATAATTCTAACTAATCTCATCCGTATGGTCAAGCGACAACCTATTGTAGTGTTTTTCATCATTTAAACAATAAATACTTAATTACCGCTTAGAACCTTAAGTATGAAAAGCGTATAAATTATATCAGTGTATGAATAACGGCCTTAGTACCTAGCTAGCGATATTGTGTCAGATTGTATGTTTGTTATATAATATGTTGAAATATTTAAACAACTGGACTTTTTGAGTTAACGATATGGACGACATTGATGTGTTTTTTTTTTAAATAAAATTGAAATGGATTGCAATTACATTTAAGCCTTACGGTTCGATGAATAAAGTTCATATTTGGTACAGCAAATTGACAAACATTTTAATATATTGTTTTTAAATGTTTACAAATCAATGCTCCCGATTTCAATATTACTTATATAGTTTTAGACCCAAAAACAATTTGAGTCAGTCCTTTTTATATGAATTATTTATAAATTTATTTGGTATAAACGGTGGTACTTATATTACATTGTTACATGTAAATGGTATTATTTAAAAATAACAAACATACAAACTGATTAATTCATTTAACATATGGAGAGGTAGTTGCCAGTAATAGCTTAAATTAATAGTGGATTAATGTGATGCTTTAAACAAAGTTTTTTTTTTCCAAATATGAATGGTTCACGAAGAAGTTGTTTATGTATGTTATATATTTTTTATATTAAATAAGAACTTCAACTGACAATTACCTCTTTGTAACATGATAAGATTTAACACTAGCCCATGGCAAGGAGGACATATGTCTAAATTTTAGAATGATGTAAGACATTATTAGGCTATATCTATTCTATGGACATTTTAACAGCATTTTTTTTTCTATTATTCATATAAATTGTAGGATTTTGTCGCATTTGTTTAATTTAGATCTAAAAGCTTGAAATCAAAATGTAAATTATTGTATATTACATAAAATCATTTACACCTTTTACATTAAATTCAAAACTTATTATACGACTTTGGAAAGAATTTTTAAATAAATTCTGAATCTTGTTGTAAAAATGAGTACTTTATGTTTATGTAGATTTTCGTATAAACCCTAAGACATTTTTATACAACAACATTTTGAAACTATTACGAAAATTCCTTTCCAAATTCATAAATTTTTAATCTTTAATAATTTCAACAATATAATTCTAATTATTGCTTGCACATCAGTTTATGTGATGCAAATATAAGGCTGTAGGTTGCAAATAAAAGGTTCACGTGATTTGTATTGTATATTATGTATGTCCTCGCTCACCTAAGGCTTAGCTAAGGGGCCCCGCTAGAATTTGTCTTGGAATATGAATAGATTGTTCGTGGCAGCTACGGCAATGATACTCTCGTGCGGATGCCAGGCTGTGTGGAGGATTTTCTTGTTGAAGTCCAAGCAGTCTACGCTTATTTCATCCTGTTTAAAGTATATTTAATATAAATTTTACATTTAAGGTATAATGTTTTCTGGGACAAGAGACAAGTATTCCTTTGAATCGTTATTTCAATAGATTAATTGAAATGTGAAACAACCACCGGTAGAATGTTGACACATATTACATACTGTTGAGAAGAACTGTCGAGAAACACAGTAATTACTCATTTTTACTGAATATATATTAAAAATAAATTTTGTATATACAATTCCACTTATCATATAAATCATTTTTGCGTAACAACCTACTAGACCAATACGATATTTTTCTATATATAAGCTTTAACCTCAATTAATGTTGCTAGAAATGAGCTCAATACTTGGTAGTACCACTTTGCCCATCTGGTGCAAGCCCATCTGGGTAGGTACAACTCATTCAGCACATGTTCTACCGCCAAACAACAATACTCAGTAGTATAGTTAACACAAAGGATATAACATTTTAGTTACCAAGGTTGGGGACGCATTGGCGATGTAAGGAATTTTTAATATTTCCTTCAGCGTCAATATCTATGGGCGGTGGTTCCCAATTCCACATACTTATTTATAATAATAATATCCTGGGATATTTTTCACACACGGCCATCTGATCCCAAATTAAGCTTGTACAGAGCTTGTACTATAGAAATCGGACAACTGATATACTACATATACTATTTTTCTTTTGTAAATACATACTTATATAGATAATTACACCCAGACTCAGGACAAAAAGACATGTACACAAATATCTGTCCTGGGTGGGAATCCACCAACCACGCCAACCGGCTCGTCATATATACCTATTTTATAAAAAGAAAAACGTAACGTAATACAGTAAGACATATGACCTTCTTCCTCTTGGCGGTGGCGGCGACGCGCCGCGCGCGCAGCGGCTGGCGGGGCCGCGCGGCCGCGTCCCGCGACGCCTCCAGCGTGAGCTCGCCGCGCCGCGCGCCCGCGCCCGCACCGCCGCGCTCGAATATTCTACAACATTGGCCATCTGTGAGTGTACGTACTGAGCCTCGGGCTCATGGAGCCTTACATGTTTGACCGGTAAATACTTTTCGCGCTCCACGTTTATATATGGAAAACAACACACACTCTATTTTATGATATCATAAGTATGTATTATTTGGAAATAGTTTTTGAAGAATACAAAACTGCAATCATTATTACAAGGAATAGCTCTAATTGTTGGCATTAACTTTATATACAAAATAACATGCTTCAATTATTTATTATTATTCACATCAAAATATGGTAACGTTCTGGTTATCCCTTATACTCTTTCAGTTTATGACTATTATAAACTTACCTAAAGAATCCATTATAAGAACCGGTCATTAGCCGCTGGTCGTCACCGCTCCAGCAGCACTCAAACTTATCAAAGATACAGTCATTCTCGTACAACGAACACAGCTTTGAGCGAAGATACTCGTGTACCTACAAAACAAAATTACATTGTCATACTTCATCTACCAAAATGGTTAATTTGGCAAATTGTAAAGTTTTTATGTAATTTGTACATAAATTATTAAAATATACATATAATATATTTGGTAACTTACTGGATATGTTTCTACAGGCTTCGTTTCCATTCTAAGATCCCATACTTTTAAACCTAAGTAATCTCTAGACATCATGTATCTGTAAAAAAATGGAGTTTTAAAACAAAATCTATACTATGCAGTTTTTTTAGATCTATTTGTTTATTAAAATCTCATTAATCTTTATATTCAAGTGAAGGCTAACATTGGGCTTGCTATTTTGAAAACTTTTTTTGTAAGACCCAAAAAATGCAAAACTTTTCGTGATTTATAGAGCTGAGCCATGGGCTATTATGTAGCAGTTTTTGAAAAATCATTTAGTACGTAATTATAATATTAATTTGAAATCATGTCAGAATTCTAATCACACCGATTTAAGGTCTTTAGAATGATATCCGTAATATAATAACCACTAAATACAGGATGTTAATAGAATGACAAATCACAATATGCAGTGCAGTGTATATCCCACCTGCCAGAGTTGCTGAGCTTGACGTCACTGATGGAGGATATGATCTCGGAGAAGAAGGAGCGCGCGTGTGGGTCCTCCGGCTCCTCGAACAGCTTCGCGTGCCGGTCGCACAGCGCCGCCGCGCGCATGTCGCACAGCCTTATCGTACCTGCTCGAGCAACACATTTGTTTTATTTGTAACCATAAGACGTCACCATCTGTATGGAACTATGAAAAAATATTAACTATTGCTACTACATTGGCTCTTTCGCCCTTCAAACCTAAATATAGCAACATAAAGTATTGCAGTTTGACGGTCAAATAACTTGAATTATTAGTAAAAAACTTTCAAACAGTAAAATAGGAGTCACAGTGCTACAGAGTGAATACAATACTAAAAGTTCTCATACTTAAAACTCTTTCAAAATAAAAAATGTATGTAGCTTGATTTGATGTTATTTTATTTGATACTTACCCTTACTACTAGAATATACAAAGAGATTGCATTCAGTCGGGTGGAACTCTGCCGCTGTTATAACCTGAAAAATAACACCTTAATAAATTCATTCATATGTTAAAATCATCTCGACATTTACAAAAAATAACCACAAATTTGAGTGTTAAAAAATGTTTGAACTATGATAAAAAAAAATGAATGTTCTAAACGTAAATTTATTTATATTTTCCTCGAATTTTCAACAATGGTTATGGTCGAATTTGAAAACTGGGCAAACTAGTACTAGTAATAATAATAATAATACAATTATTATTATTGAGAATATATATGCAAATCCATACCTCGGTAAGTTCCTCCATATTGGCGGGCTTAATGTCGACGATATTGAAGCTCTGGTCGGTTATTTCAAGATGCCACAAGTTAATACGTAGGTCGTCCGCCGACAGGTACGTCTCCTGGTCAGAATTCAGTGAGATCGAGTTTATGTGGTATGTATGTGCGTTTGCGAATATCCGTCTGGAAATAAATAAAATATAATAAGAATAGACATCCCGATTTGTAATATGAAATTGAACAAAAGGATAACTTCAACTTATATATCAAACGATTGAATAGTTAAAATACTTAAAAGTAATTTTTACTGGTGGCAGAGCTTTGTGCAAGCTCGTCTGGGTAGCTACCACCCACTAATCAGATATTCTACCGCAAAACAGCAGTGCTTAGTATTGTAGTGTTTCGGTTTAAAGGGTGAGTGAGCCAGTGTAATTACAGGCACAAGGGACATAACATCTTAGTTCCCAAGGTTGGTGGCGCATTGGTGATGTAAGTGATGATTAACATTTCTTACAATGCCAATGTCTATGGGCGTTGGTGATCACTCACCATCACGTGACCTACATGCTCGTCCGCCTTCCAATTCTATATAAAAAAATATATATTAAAATTACAATTACTTATATAAACTTCATAAATATATCATATCGTATATATATATATATATCAACAGCCAATCATTGTCCACTGCTGAACATAGGCCTCTCCCAAGGTGCGCCAAAGCTCCCTGTCCTCCACCAGAGAAACTTCATAAAGAAACTTCATAAATAGGAAAGAAAAAATGTTAGATCGATAGTTGTTTTGATTCCATCAACGATCATCTCTCTAATACATATGGATCATTTACCATAATTATTATTAGTTATACTAAAGCCATACAATAGAGTATGCTTTGTCATCATTAGCAATAGTGTGAGCAAAATTTCAGCTAAATCAATTGGATGGAATTGTTATGAGATCAGTTCCAATATTTGACTCACAAACACTAATTGTTCAATTAAAATTATTTATTTTTCAACGATTAACATTTCTCATTTTTCTCACACATGTATAACATAAAAAATCTAAGCAAGGTTTTTATTTCAATAAATTTTATTTTAATTAATTGATATGGTTCATGTTAAGAAAAAAATAGTAATTATCTTTTCATAGTAGAAAATTATCCCATATAAATTAATCTTACATTATAATAATAGCCTATTGCCTCGCTATGAACATTATACACTTAACTAACAAATTAAAAATGATATTTATGGTTTTTAGTATTATATTTACTAACTATAGTTTTTTATTAAAATATTATTTAATTATATTCCCGAGATGGCCTAGTGGTTAGAACGCGTGAATCTTAACCGATGATCGTGGGTTCAAACCCGGGTAAGCACCACTGAATTTCATGTGCTTAATTTGTGATTATAATTCATCTCGTGCTTGACGGTGAAGGAAAACATCGTGAGGAAACCTGCATGTGTCTGATTTCATTGAAATTATGTCACATGTGTATTCTACCAACCCGCATTAGAGCAGCGTGGTGGAATAAGCTCTAAACCTTCTCCTCAAAAAGGGAGAGGAGGCCTTAGCCCAGCAGTGGGACATTAACAGGCTGTTACTTTTTTTTTACTTTCTTATATTAAATTTCTCTATTGGTATATTTATATAATAAATTTTCTAACGTATTTTATTTCTTATGAACATGACACTCCTCTTGGATAATTTATTTATAAAAATATATTGATTCGAATAAATGAATAATCGACGCAGAAAAACAGACATATATACAATAAGAGACAAATCTCCTAATTTTTTGTTCTATTCCACCCTTATAACTGTACTTTTTTTTTAAATAAGAATCATTCACCTCATTTATCTGTTCCCAATGGGCAAAGATGTTTTCTACCTTTATTCCATACAATAGTTTTTTTTTTTTAATTTCAAATTAAAATGAAGCAATCCTTTAGATCGATTCAGCCCAAATTGGTTCAGAAGCAACAACACTGTAGAGGCCCCGTAACAGCCTGTGAATGTCCCACTGCTGGACTAAAGGCCTCCTCTCCTCTTTTTGAGGAGAAGGTCTGGAGCTTATTCCAGCACGCTGCTCCAATGCTGGTTGGTAGAATACACATGTGGCAGAATTTCAGTGAAATTAGACACATGCAGGTTTCTTCACGATGTTTTCTTTTACCGTAAAGCACGAGATGAATTACAATCATAAATTAAGCACATGAAAATTTAGTGGTGCTTGCACGGGTTTGAACCTCCACGATCATCGGTTAAGATTCACGCGTTTTTATCACTAGGCCATCTCGGCTGTAGACGATCATACATATTTTTATTAAATAAATGTCCAAATTAATAATTTTAGTTAAAAACAACAAATTATGTCTTTAAAGAAATCTACTTTCATTACTGATATTAAAATATTAACAAATCTTAAGTGTAATAAAATTATGTACTTTTGAATCTATATTTATGAAACCATTTGTGCTGACGACTCATCAAAACACACCCAAGACGACTGGTATAAAGCTTTAACTTCAACTTTAATAGGGGAAAAGGGAGGGGTAACTTTGTATGAATTATATCCATACGAAGACGGGACTTGAGGCTAGTATTACTATATTCCTAATGACCATATCCCAATGGGTTATGATCGAACCTACCAGTTTCACCTCCCTAGTATACCATTCAGCTATTGATGTTTAATCAATATCGCTATTTCATTCTGTGACTGAGATTATCAAAGTTAATATTTATCTTGTCTCAAATAAATACGATTTATCAGCCAGATTTGCCGACAGTCGATATATTGAATTTAATTATCTTCACCTTATCTACGCATCGTGACAGTGTCAAGTGCTCATATATTTGTTAAGTCAGATATGCGAGCGTTAATTTAATTATGGTCGGTGTTTGATGATCCACTTGACATGATTATGAGAGATTTATTGTGGAACTGCGTTCGAAAATGTTTGTGTGGACTTTAAACTTGAAAAGACAGCTCAATGGCTAATCACCTTGACAGAATATAAAATATGACTTTTTAAATCAAATTAAAATTGATTCAATTAATATTACTATGAGTATTTTTTTAGAACGATGTAACGTCATGTGGTTTTTGTAAGATATAAGTATGTTCACAAAAAAAAAAAAAAACTTTTGCGTCTGTTCGTTTGATCTTTAAGGACCATGGATGCCCGAAATTTGATTAGGAAAATATTAATTATTATTGCACATTGACGAACTTTTTACCCACCCATCCGTATTTTTGTGAAAACTCACTTACGCTTTCCCAAAGAGTTAGATTAGCGTCAGACGAAAAAAGCTGCTGAAACATAATTTTTTTTTTTTATAGAATAGGAAGGTGGACGAGCATATGGGCCACCTGATAGTAAGTGGTCACCAAACGCCCTTAGACATTGGCATTGTGAGAAATGTCAACCATCGCTATTAGCCAATGCGCCACCAACCTTGGGAACTAAGATTTTATGTCCCTTGTGCCAGTAATAATTATTACTGTAATTGCACCGATTCGCAATAACAGCAAGTGTTTGTGTCAGCGTCCGTGATGCCGTACCTGGGCGAGGCCTCCACCATGAGGTCGGCGGGCCGCACGGTGGGCACGCGCAGCGCCGTGACGCGCGTGGGGTCGCGCGGCCGGCCGCCCTCCTCGCGCGTGTTGTAACCCGTCACGCGCTTGTCCCGCTCCGACACCTGGCATAACGATATAATATCCGATAACTGGCAAACATTTACATATTTAGAAGGAAGGAAGGCCATTAAAACAAACGTTTAGTTTGATAATAAATAGCATATGCCTTTATAATCAAATCAAATAAATATAAATGCAAAGCTTTCGACTCGAAACCAATCAAAAAATAATTTACAATGTGGTGGTTACTAGTAAATAATAACTAGTTAAATGCCTAGGTCTGACTAGATCTCTAGTAAATAATAACGAAACAAAGTAACTAGTTCCAGTCTTTAAACCTGTTTTGATTTCATTTTTATCCGTTTTGAAATACATTAAAGTATAGATGTTTATTCCACATTAACATCTTTCTCGCAGTAAATAATATTCGATTATTTACACATTTAATGCAATATTGATAAAACTTTTTCTTTATACAAACACATTTAATTAAAGGAAGACTTCTACAATAAATGATATGAAATTGATGATTCAATCATGAATTTGTTTCATGACATCACTGTGTTCATAGAGGTTGATTAGACAAAACCCAAAAGTAGATCTGTGTTGCTGCTTACTGAGGCTAAATAGTTACTTTTCTGACTACATTCTACACAAATAAATTAAAATAAACAATAAACTATCGCCATATATAACATAGTAGGTACTCAACCGATTTTAATGAAACTTTTTTGTCTTTAAAAGCCTTTCATTCGACTTGATAACTTGTATTTTATCTCTATGACAATGGTTAATTAATTATAGACACATAACACTACAATTTATGTTGACTAGGGACACAGGCTAAAACTTGTACTCACTTTCCATAACTTAATAGTCTTGTCATTAGTTGACAATAAGAAGTGCGCCTGATTCTTCCTTTTAAGCCATCTAATTTTATTGATCTTCTCCTCAATCTCCAAGGATTTGAGGTAATCAAACTCTGGCTCATGTGATTGGAACGTCGAGTATACATTATACTCGCCCTTCTTAGGAACACATTGTTTTGATGCTGGGTCCCTCTGAAAAGAAATTTAATATTAATAAATTTAACATACAAGCATATCTAGAAAATCGTATTTTTACGTTTAATACATAATTAATATACAATAATCTATCTATATGTTTTATGTTTTAAATAAGTAGGTGTTCCACACCCAGAACCTGCATACTAGCCCTAGCGTGCCTAAATGGTCCAATGATTTGAACATTGAACTGATGATGAATTTTCATGTACTTAGTTTGTGTTTATAATTCATCATGCTCGGTGGTGAAGGAAAACATTGTTAGGATACTTCAATGAGTCGGATGAAGTACTGGAATATACTCCAAAACCCTTCTCAAAAGGAGAGACAGTGTGAGTCTAGTAGTGGGAAATTTACAGACTAACTTTTTTTATAATTAAAATGACAATTATGTTAAAAATTTCCTCACCTGAAATATAACAACTCTACCGCCTTTATCACCAGTGGCCAACAGCTCCCCATCATGGTTAAACTCAACACATGATATAAGATCAGCCTCGGTAACGTCGTCCTCCAATGTACCCTTCACCTGACTGAAACACCATGTCGTCTCCCCACCATTGCCTGTAATTTGTGATAATTGTAATATCAATTGCTTGATATTCAAATTGATTATCTTTAAAAAATACAATCTATAAACTATGTAACATGGACTGTTTATTCTTTCTTACTCTATATATGTAAACTTTACAACTACCATATATGTATTTTATCTGTATTTGTAGCTATATACACACTTTTGTAGAATTACTGATTGTATAAAATTATAACAGCTTTTTTTAAATTTTCAAAGTAAAGTCCAGTTAATCGTAATAAGCTTTATTTTACAAGTGGCGATGAGAATAGTTAAACAGATCAGGATCAAATCTATGATTTCCAAATTGACATTCAACCTGTATAGAATTTAAATATGGCTTAAAACATGTATTGCACCACCCTGAACTGTAATTTATACAGAATTATTATATATTCAAAATAATTAAAAAAAAATAATATAATAAGGCTTTCAAGTTACAAACGTAAGAGACAAAATTGTAATAAAAGACATTAATAAAAAGGATTATATACCGGCCATGAGTCGACAAAGATCTATTTAATTAGAGGGTCGCTAACTAAGTACTTATTATTTTTACTTAGTATTTTTATCAGATAAACTAAAGTAAGAAAGTTTTAGAATTTATACTTTTTTTAACACATAAAAAAATAAAATCAACTTAATACAGGCATTACAAACAATTTAAGTAAATCTTACTACACAAAATAAAGGAAGAGATAGGGAGACAGATTTAAATAATTTATGCTCAGTCTCAATAAAAGGATTAAGTTCATTTATCCTTTTAATATAATATGTATATAGAAAACAATTAATTTCACCATCCAAAGCAAGAGTTAGTACTTACTAGCAGGAAATACACTAGAGAATAAACACGAGAAACAAATATTAATGGATTAGAAAAGAGAAAATTGTAAATGCAATGTACTCTACAAAAGTAGGATTCTAAATACAAATTAAAGGTTCACGCAATGGTTCTCTTAAAAAACATCTTATATATATTTATAGGAAATTATAGCTTAATAAAATCTATTAAAAAAATTACACTGCCGGTTTAAAAACTTAGTAACTGCTAGCTAGTACAGCAACAGTAAATGAGATAAATAATACGTCAAAAATGCAGTTACTAGGTTTTAAAAATCAACTACAAAATAAGCATACATATAAGAAATCTACTTATATTTGACCATATAAGGTCAGAACGTGCTCATCACTGAATTTGCAATTTAAATTACAAATTTAAATTACACATTTATCTATTGCAAAGTACGTACAATCACATGTAGTATTCCAGTGCAAGCGACACGATTGTTGCCTCCAATTAGCGAAATTATCCTGCACTCTGATTCGGTTATTCGAATGCCAAGGCTCCTTCTTTTTTAACATTGCTATTTAAATCACATTAAATATAACAAAAACCTTTTTTAATATTTTGGCACAACAAACTGAGGTCATAAATATTGATTGAGAAAATTAAAAAATAAATTATGAATATTTGAACAGAGAACACATTGTTACTCAAATGTTTCTGAACTAAGAATGTAAAACAAAAAGCTTTAAAACCTGTTAACAACTGAAAGAGATATTTAATACTTCTGAATAGATTGCTCTTAGTGTAACCTGATACAATGCTTTTGTGATACATCACAAACAATAAAAACCACTTGATGACATAGTATAGGAAGTAGGTATCTTCTGGTCTATGTATGACATACTTGTATATAATAGTTGCAATATAACTAGACGGACAATGTTTCTCCTCTCAGTGCATTGGGGGAACATATCCTGTACTAATGATACAATTTCCTCTAAATTGATATAATTTTGTCTAAATTCTACATGTACTATAATTAAATTATCTTTTCATTAACAAATCGGTAATAAAGGAGAAATAATGAAAAAAAAACGATAATTTAAAAAAAAAAAAGTGAAAATTGACATAACAAATGCCTTGTATTCATTATTGTAGTATTGTTTTACAAATAAGGATAACCCTTAAGGAAAAATTTTCAAATAAATTTGATACACAGCCAAAAACACTTGTGCTTGAAACAAATAACTTAAAACCTTACTTTGATTAGATCACTGCCAATGATTGAAGATTAAAATGACAAATGACAGCCTGTTGCAAATCAGACCTTTATTGCATGTAATATTTTCAATCTATTAAAAAAGAAAATTATTGATACATATTATATAACCTATTTTGCAGCAAGCAATTAATGGAAAAAAATATACATGAAAACTACATATGCTGTAAATGAATGCATTAGTCTTATTTGTAATAGCAAAAATGTTTGCTATCCTTACTTGGGCAATGGTAATAACCAATTTATTAACACTCTAGTTACAGCTGTTGAGAAGTTTCTTTTTTAAAATTTTAGTATTATATCTTATACATGAAAAACAGTTAATAAATAAGCTAGTTGGACAAGCCTTGTATTTCTCTAATGGATTCCTCATTTTGCAATGTATATAAATAGTCATTTTACAATCTCATTTCTGCCACTTTCATAGATTGTTATCATTTTCTAATAATAATAACTTTGCCAAAGGTTTGAAATTAATGCTAATTACCCTTACCAGTCCAGATGTGAAGAAAAAAAATTAGACAGACAACAGCTGTTACTAAAAAAAGAAAACAATAAATCTTTGGAGGCTCGAAATGATTGTGATAGAACAATTCAGCAACATTTTTACTAAAAACTCATTCCCTTAATAAAAAAAGATTCATTATGTAGGATGTAGCTTCAGTTTTGTTTGTAGCTTATTCATCTCAGTATTTTTTACATGTTTTTTATAGTATAGGTAGGCGGACAAGCATATTGGCCACCTCATGGTAAGTGGTCGCCAACACCCATAGACATTGGCTTTGTAAGAAATGTTATCCATCGCTTACATCACCAATGCACCACCTACCTTGGGAAGTAAGATGTTATGTCCCTTGTGCCAGTAATAACACTGGTTCACTCCCCCTGTAACCGGAATACAACAATACCAAGTCAAATAGAATATCTGATGAGTAGGTGGTTCCTACTCAAATGAGCTTGCACAAAGTTCTACCACCAGTTTTATGCTGTTGGTAAGTAAATTTTTTATAAATTGAAAATGAACTATTAAGACAATTTGATCATAGAACTATATATAAATATACATTTATATTTTTCAATAATTGGAACTAATATCAAATATGTAAATTTTAATTCAAGGTTCATTTTTAGCAAGAAGAATTGTGATACATACACTTCCCAATACAATGAGAAGTTTTCCCAATACAATGAGAAGGAAATTTTGATAAAAGACTTAAAAGATAAATACAAATTATAATTGTACTTCTTACTGACACATTCAACTGGAATATTTTGTATTTAGCATAATTTTATAAGTAAACATAAAATCTACTCCTACTCTACAGTTAATCTATCATTAAGTCATATATATATATATGTATGAAATTGAATACACCCAGCTGTTGTAAGTTGTGAGAAAATTACATGCTTTCATAGTATATCGAGTAAGTTATATAGTAAATAGCAAATCTTGAAATGAATAATGTCACTGTAATTTCAACACAACATTCATCACATTCGTATTATGTAAAACATATGTCAATCTTACGCATATCAGTTTTGTTTATTTTAATGTGACCTCTGTCTGATACATTAATATACATACATAAAGAAGTTAAAGAAAGTTATCATATAACATTTAGATGCGAATTTTCTGCAACATTCTCTCTAATAAGGAACTTCGTTTCATTTATAAAAAGTATATTTATATCGTAAGCGTCTTATTTACTGTCGCCATTGATGTTTTAGCGTGCAATTTAAAACAGGTTTTACTGATGTGGGTATACAAAAAAGGGCTCTCACCTGTATGTAGCCTCATTTAAACGGGAATTCCTTGCAACACGCTACGTAATACTGAATAACAACTTGGAATTGTTACAATGCTAATCCTAATAACGTAAATCTGTTGACCATAGCGGTCTGACCTTCGAGTCGCGATCAACAAATGCAATCATCTGATCACACAAACAATTAATGTTTTACGGTATTCTATGTAACAAGATCGTCAATACGGATAAATATCACCGGTAAAACCATTGCGAGAACCTTCTTTTCACTACGTTTTAGCGCAATAGCGAAAAAGATATGAAATGTTAAAACTATCGGCTTTATACTTTAACCAAACACTTCCCACTCAAATATATATCGTCACAATAGTAAACACTAAAAACTAAAAACCACACTAAGTACAAGAACATTGCATTTACCGTCGGAGTTCGAACGATAAAACATCTTCGACTTATTGCGATTTCCGAATCCGATTCGCCCTTGTCTAGCGGGCGCTAAAAGTCAGCACTTACCGGCCATGACAAAGCCCAGCACAAAAACTTTAAGAAGTTCAATAGTTTTAGTACACAATCACTTCAGTATTTTGCTAAAACATTACACAGAATTCCCGATGAAAATTGATTAAAATCATTTCAACGTTACATCGGTAAAAAGCAATGGCGCTCAGAAAATTCAGAAATACATACAATTATTACTGCAGAGCTCAGTGTTGCCACCCTATTTATTAAAAATCTACCGTTCTACCAAAAATTTGTAACGACTTTATTTCAAAAAAACATTATCTTAAACTACTTTGTTTAATATATGTAGCATTAATGCATTTAAAAGCTTATCTTAAGTTATTTTTAACTTATTATATTGTTAGATGTTTTTATATATTTTTAGATTTTAACTACCATAAATTACCTGCAATCTTTTATATTTTATTTGATTAAGTTATTCGAACCGTTATTGTATTATGCATTTATAGATTATATATATTTTAAATTATACCGAATTAAGATGCTTTAACTTTATAAATTTATTTTGTTTTTCTACACTTTGATTGAGAAATTAAGGTTTAAATGTGTTATTTTCAAAATTATTTGTCTTAGTTTCGTTTAAAACTATTTTCTACCACAATGGTAGTTTTTGTAAACGATAACAAGACTAACAAAAGTTACGTCAAAATATCAAAACCTTACCGCAAGGCGCAGAGTAGTCTCGCAAAAGCGTGCATGAACAGCTTTAAGCGAATCTAATGCCATCTATTGGCGTATTACTTATACTACCGTTTTATTCAAGATATTTAAGTTTAACAGTCTTACCAAGCAAACGGTTTAGGTCATAATTATTTTCAAGGCGTTAAATATTTTTAAACTAAATTTGTTTATATTTGTTTGCTTATAGATATAATTAAAAAATTAAACTGGTTTTATTACTCGTATCATGTTCGATAAATATATTTTGATCTTAATTTTTATTCATCCGTTCTTTTTAAAATTGTCGAATTTGTATAACTTTTTTTTTTACTTGGTGGTTTAGTTTAGTTAAATTGTATTCCAGTTTTAAGGGTGATGTGAACCAGTGAAAACACATACACAAAGGACATAACATCTTAGTTCCCAAGGTTGATGACTTGTTGATTATAAGGTCCTCCAAATCGATTTCGGCCACGGCGGCCAATCTCAAGAGAGATTAGCCAACTGCGCAGGAGATATTATAGTGCACAAGTGTGTGCGCAAACACAGGTGCACTCCTAGTCCCTCCTAGTCCCTCGTCCGATAGGACGGCAATCCGACACGACTGGAAAGAGTTCAGGCGTAGGACCAACGGTTTTACATGCTTTCCGAGGCACGAAGTGTACACACTTTTAACTTCCATACCCCGGGCTGCTACTGAGAATTTTCTATCAGAAAAACCCAATAATTATTGCCCGACCTAGAAATTGAAACCAGGACCTCCGGGTCCATGGCGTTTTATCTAGCCACTAGACCAACAAGGCAATGTTGATTAGGGGAGAAAAGAAAATAATGGTTAATATTTCTTACAGAGCCAACGTCTATGGGCGATGGTTACTGTTTACCATCAAATGTCCCGTTTAGCAGTCCTGCCTACTTATAATAAAAAAACTATTTATAATTATGAAATATTTTTAAAATAAATTATATTATTATGTATCTTAAAAACGTTATTCAACGAATCAAAATTAAGATCGATCAGATTGACGTAGGTATTTAAGTAGTCAATAGAGGTTAATTATAATTAAAAATAAGGAAAATATCCATGATATTCAATTACTAACCCAAACATTTGTCGAAGTTTAAATCGTAGGTGCGTGTAAGAGAGTTTTGAATTCGTTAAGATCATGCATTCTTCATAAGTACTTTGAGGCATCGAAAGAGAGCAAATAAATCAAAATACATTTATGTTTGTTGCAACCAAATATGTTTGGAGTCTTGCATAGCAAAATATAACGAATGTGAAATATTATTACTTAATGATTTTTACAATATCAACACATCAAGTACACCCGTTTAGACGTCTCCAAACTTTAGTGTCGCTTACATACGAATATTTATATTATGAGGCTTATTGAAATAGTATAGACGATGAGTTTATTAAAATACTTTATGTGTTATTTATATTATTAAGCCCTCGACTTATATAATCAACTTAACATTTGAAAATAGACCTACCATTCTTATTTCCATGGTCGAATATCACACTTAGTTTCTGTAAGCTGTTCTGTCTAGCTTCAGCAAATAATCTCCGTTTGTTCTTAGGGGTCGGCTGCATGGCTAGCGGTGACACCACCATAGTTGTAGTCGCCATTTTGAGTTATTATTATCTTACACCATCACACACCTGCAAAAATATGTCAAATAATAGAATTTGTGTTATAATCTAAACTAAATATCATGTGTGATCTATTAGCTGAAGTAAATACAAGATAACTTAAACTAAAGAACTTTTGAAGAATGAAGGAAAGATAAATTATTTTTAATATTTTTTTAACTTTTTGACGTAAAACTCCTTCATACGATGACATAATTATAATGATACGATAGGTTTTAAAATAAAAAGTTTTTACTCATTTCACATGTACGGACGTATGTTTCGATTTGTACGCGCCTTATTATTATTATTCAATGTTAGTAAAAATTATTGCATGAGCCGATTGCAATTTACGTTTAAAATGTGTAATATTCCGTTAAAATATTTCCCCTGTATTTTTTTTTTTTGTGACAATAATGAAACCTAATATTTTTTATAACTGACCACACTCGAAGCAGAACCGTGATTTATTATTGTTTTATTGTTATTTAGTAAGCTTGACGCGTGACTCTTGCTTAGCAGCTGCCTGCGAAGAGGAGATAAACTAAATAGTTTGATTACAAGATTTATATTGGTCATTCACGACTAGACATATACATATAAAAAACAAATATGATTTGTCAAGGTGAATCATTAATAATACTTTTGCATTTATAATAAAATATTTTTAAGACGTAATAACATTAATTACCATACTGAATAATTTGAGTATGAATGATTATAAGGCTAAAGGAGCAAAGATTTAGGGTAGGAGGAATAAAAAAAGGATGAATTGGCTGTGTCTGGGAATGTTAACTGAGAACATGTCTTTAAAGAAGAACAAATGGAAAAAATAGATACAAGTAAATACTGATGACGGTAGTACTAATATTGTTATGCGAAAGTCTCTTTGTTACACCTTTACATCTTAACTACTCGACCATTTTAATACAGAACTGCGAGGCATCGAAAAGATCTGCACCCGTACATAGTTGACGTATTTAAGACACGTTCGAAACGATTTGCTTCCTCGTTTCTGATACGCACCGCCAAGGTCTGGAATACCCGACCTCCGTTTTCCCCACCACCTACAATATGGGTGCCTTCAAGTCTAGAGTGAATAGGCAACTTCTAGGCAAGCGCGCTCCATCTTAGCCTATATCTCACTTTAAATCAGGTGTGAGAACAGTCAAGCGCTAGCCTATACATTAAAAAAAAAGAGGCCGATTTAATGAAATTTTGCATACAAACAGAAAAGAACATACGGTACCTAATAACTCCCCCAATTCACATGCGGATACAGGAAACTAGTTTATCATAGTTCATAATCATTTCATAATAATATTATGAACACAGTATTTTATTTGTATAATTAATAAATTAATACCTTTTATGATTTCACTTGCATTGATTAAATAAGAGAAAAAATAACAAATTTAAAGGCACGTTAGTCTGTTCTTCCGTATTTGCTATGCTTAAAGATTATGAGATACAAATTGTGGGATATTTTTTTTAAATGACATGGTCTTTATTTTTACAACTATTTGGCTTGATGGAAGTAGACAAATGATTGTATAAGTTCCATCTTATGGCGAGTGGCCAAGGTCACCCACGGGCATCTGCAACATTAAGCAGTCAGATTTTTGGAAATTTCAACTTTATTGAAGCGGGAGGATATTGTCTTTGTATGAATTTTAGTAATTAATAAATATTATAATAAAATAGTCTAGACGGGCAGTATAATATAGGTATAAATTAAAAAAAAAAAAATTGGTGCAAGCTCATTTGGGTACCACCCACACATTACATATTCTACCGCCAAACAGCAATACTTTTATTGTTGTATACGGGTTTGAAGAGAGAATGAGCCAGTGTAACTACAAGCATGAGGGACATTAAATCTTAGTTTCCATTTTTTTTTTTTGTGGCACATTGACTATATAAGGAATTATTCATGTTTCTTGTGCCAATGTAATTTTGTGTTTCTGATTTTTTAAATAAAAATAAAAAACAAAACAATAAAGTATAAAGCTCCAAACCTTCTCCTCAAAAGGGAGAGGAAACCTTAGCCCAGCAATGGGACGTTAACAGGCTGTTACTGAAAGTATAAATGAGAAATAAACATACGATTTGGATCATCTTCATTTTATCTTCGTTCGTGGGCGGTTATATCATGAAAAACAGATCACCATAAATAATAATGCTTCTAGCATCTCTATAAAGAAGTCATACATCATAAACTTGTTATTGTTACTATAACAGTAATAAAATATCATACGTACTTTATATAGACGTGTATACTAGGTATATATGTCATGATGTTTAGCTTACTCCTAATTAGCGAACTAGCTTTGTTCTGCTTCGTGGATATTGCGATGACAAAGGTGATTATCTTTAAGCGGTTCGGAATAAAAGGCCGAAATGGCGCAGTGGTAACAACTCATGATTTATAACCGAATAATGCAAGTTCAAAACCGAACAAACACCAGATAATTTTCATGTTCTTAATTTATGTTCATAATATGTTCATAAATTCATCTCGTACTCGTTGGTTAAGAAAAACATACAGATTGTCTATGTCTAATGATATTCTGTCACATATGTATCCTGCCGCATTGGATCAGCGAGGTTGTGACCTTCTACAAAAGGAGATGAGACTTTTTTCTATCAGCGAGACCTACATTCCGAAGCTGGTAGTATTATATTAAATTCAATACTTTAACAAGACTAGAAGTGGCTGTTATTTTTTATGCCTCAAACTAGCGTATAACCCTAACACGGTTAATCGAATAACCGTTAACCCTGATCAACAGGGACTATCTCGGTGACTCGGTCATATATGTACATTGCACATAAACATATACGTAAGTTAAATAATTGTCAATAAAAATTGATACGATTATGACTTGTTTAATTTTAATTAATAGTCGAATTGAAATTCATTTGAATGGTTCTCAATTAAGAGCACTTTGAAAGTTCAATAGATTTACGATTGGGCGAAAGCTAAATATATTATTCGCAATACTAAAAAACACATTCGTAAAATTTAAAAAAACATTCTCTTGTCATAACGGAGATCATAAATGCGATATTGAGTTTGTTTGTTACCCTTAATGTTAGAACTGCTAAACCGATCAACATGAAATATTGCACGCACGTTGTCAAAGTCACAGAGAATGACATAGGGCTACCTGTTCTTCAATTGAAAAACCGCTGGCGGAGTCGCGATGAATACGCAAGTGTGCCCGTAACTTCGTCTCCCGCGGAGCGAAGACTAACGGTGGTGGTTTTAGTCGGTAAGAGTCCGACATAACCCTCTACCATCATCATCATCTGTGGTAGAAAGCATCCATTAGGATTTCCCCACGTATAAAAAAAGGGCTACCTACAGCCTAAACCACAACAGTAATAAACCCAAATAAACAATTAACAACATTGGTCATTTAACGTCATTGGTCACCGATATCAATTGACGCGATATCATTGCTCGAGATCTTGAATAATCTATGATATTCACAACGGATTCGCGAAAAAATTGCGTTTTCAATGTTCGCGAAGTTGTAATCGGAACTTCCAAAGTTAAATTAATGGGATTATAACTAGTTAAGTGGAATAGTGTTGTATTATAAATAAAGGTAAATTAATCAAGAACTGTTTATAGTGCGTAATACCTTTATTCCTACTCCGAATGGAATAGGGTATACATCTGACAGTGTACAACGTCCCCTTACGGGCGAGCCGCAAGCAGAAACTATTTATAGATACGGATGATAAAAAGCGTCGAGTTAGTATTTATATATGTCCATTAAATTTTATTTTGGATAAATAATAATTTAATTATATTCAATTGCCATACCTATGTGATGTAATTACAATATAGTGAATAATAAGTTTCATCCCCCTCTCGGTACAAGGGTACATACGGATCCGATTATGAAATTATATTTTGATTAAAATTTGAATATCGAAATCTATTTATACTAGTGAGAGATCAGATGAATCGTTCGTCTATAATTTAAATATTGTCACGCTTGACTATCAAGCAACTTGCGCATGTGTGCGCAAGCGGTTCAATACATACAGCATTAAATCGCATAAAATTGGTCTGAATCGGTTTTCATTGGTTTCCTTTTATTAATGTTACCAGACATTGTAACAATTAATATATAATAGGCTTGATACAAAGAGATTAATTGAGCGGACAAGCATAACAGCTTGTTTAGAGTCCATTTCAATGTAACATGACAAAAACAGCATTTAACAAAAAAACAGTTCATGACCTGTTCAAAATAACGATTAAGTAAGGCTGGTTTTACACATGGCTAAATTCAGTATTTTAATTTAAGCAAAAGGGTCAACAAAACCAATCGATATTATAATATTCCTCATTCAAGTAAAAGCGAAGAAAAGATTTTGAGGAGAAGTATTTGAGTTAATTCAACTTCGCTGCTGCTGACCACAACAAGAGGGTGATGAGTCGGTTATACCTAACCAGACGAAATTGCACAAATCCCAACCACCAAGAGCCACCAAACGCGAGGTAGCGCGACGATCAGTGTAATTGAGCTGAATATAAACGTGATTTTCTTGTAAACAATCCGAGATTAATCAAAATTGTTTATAAGAACTCAATAATAACAAAGCTAAAGTAAGACTTGAATTATAATATGACGCATGCATTTGTTAAAATATTCACTGATTCATTATTAAGAACTTATAATAAACTAAACAGAACCCGCAACTTCGTCAGAACCCGTGGAATTCGTTTTGTGACTAAAATCCTTTAAAGTCTACATCATATATATTCAATGGTTAGCATAAGAGAATGATTGTTTTGTATTTGGTAACTCGCAAATAGCCATATTAAGTTAAAATGAGGTAATTATATTAAAATCGTAGACGGATACTTCAATTTTACTTATTTGTATATACAGTACAGTAACAGTAACAGCCTGTTAATGTCCCACTGCTGGGCTAAGGCCTCCTCTCCCTTTTGAGGAGAAGGTTTGGAGCTTATTCCACCACGCTGCTCCAATGCGGATTGGTAGAATACACGTGTGGCATAATTTCAATGAAATTAGACACATGCAGGTTTCCTCACGATATTTTCCTTCACCGTCAAGCACGAGATGAATTATAATCACAAATTAAGCACATGAAAATTCAGTGGTGCTTGCCCGGGTTTGAACCCACGATCGTCAGTTAAGATTCACGCGTTCTAACCACTAGGCCATCTCGGCTTTTTTTTATTTGTATATGCGAGGATAAAATATGTACATAAATTTAGATATAAGAAAGTTCACACTTTTATAATTTAAAAAGTTTTATTTTAGATCGATTATATATCAGTCTTTGCGTGCAGCGCCCTCCTGGTAATGATAATAAAATATATAGTCTATACTAATCTATATTCATATTATGAGCGCGAAACTAATTCTATGTGTTTGGATAAGCCACTGAATATATGGATGATAAAAAGCGTCGAGTCAGTATACATTATATATTCGTTCAATTTTATTTAGACCGCTAAATTGACTTTGATGAAATTTAGTACGAAGTAAGCTTGAACCCCAGGATCGACATAGGCTAGTTTTTCTATATCTAATACTTGCAAAGCCTTCCCTTCATCACGCGGGCAAAGCCGCGGGCGAAAATTAATAATAAATAATTTGATTATGAATTATATGTATTTTTCTAGGGCATACATCATAGCGCGTGGATATTTAAGTTATATTTAATTAACGACTTAATCGTTTTAAAATCACTTCCATTAGGGATTCGCGTGTCTACGTGACAGATTCATCGTATTCACTGTATCGCTACAAATTGTATACCTTATCGCCTCTTTCGCCTAGTGGCTAGATATAACCGAAGTCCTGGGTTCAATGAGCAGGTCGGTTCAATATTGGGTATTTCCTGTCGGAGGTACTCAGTAGTAGTCTGAAATTTGCAAGTTGTCTCGAACCCTTAAGGCCGTTGGTCTTTAAATTGGCCGCCGTGACCGTAATCGGTCAGGACATGATTACTTGCATATCTACTTAACAACAAATTTAACAAATAACTTTTACCTGTTATGTACGGTAAATAAAAAAGGTAGGTCGTACATAAAATGCCAACATAGTATAATTAATAATGAACATATTGAAATTGTTTTCACTCTGATAGATAAATGCATTTTAGTAGTATTTATTTTAGGAAGTAAAGCAAATAGGTCCTTCGATTTTAAGTTACCTTTGCTTATACACAGTATAAAATAAAAATTACTCTATGCCCTATACGCTGCCAAATAGGATGCTATGAAATTATATGCTTATTAGTTTCCGTCCGAGGAAAGTAAACTGGGTTTGGGGTCTGGTGCCGGTGGTTTAGCCGTGATAACATAACAGAAAAAAACATATCTTAGAGTACCTAAGGTTAGAGTGGTGGTAGAGCTTTGTGCAAGCTCGTCTGGGTAGGTACCAATCACTCATCTGATATGGTACCGCAAAACAGCAGTACTTGGTATTGTTGTGTTACGGTTTGAAGGGTGAGTGAGCCAGTGTAATTACAGGCACAAGGGACATAACATCTTAGTTCCCAAGGTTAAGGTAAGCTTACATCACCAATGCGCCACCAGTGCATTGGTGATGTAAGCGATGGTAACCATTTTTTACAATGCCAATGTCTATGGGCGTTGGTAACCACTTATCATCAGGTGGCCCATATGCTCGTCCGCCTTCCTATTCATATAAAAAAACTCTCCATCTCTCACACGCGAGCGAGCGAAAATAGTTATTCCTAAAATTAGCTTGAATTTGATAATAGTCCCTACGAGTTAGTTTAAATAAAAAATTCGTCAAAAAAATATGATTTTAACACAGAGCATACGCAAAAAAATTACTTACGGAAGTTTATATATTTCGTTTAAAAAAAAAACAGATTTTAAGCGATTTTATATTACTAGCGCTTTACCAACGGCTTCGCTCGCGTCATAATTTAGTATTACTAAATAACAAATTCAATGTCATCGGCAAGGATCCGCCGCGGGATCCTGTCGATATAACTCATCTGCGACTTCTTCCGAAACACTATATCTGGGTGGGTATTTTGCTAATTTCGATGATGCTGCAGCATCAGGTCAAGGTTACCAGGATACTAAATTTTTAATCGATCAAACCATTAAAATTTGCTCATATCCGTCTTTAAAAATGGCTAAGAAAACTCGATCAAGTTACCTTGGAAACAAAAAAAAAACTAAATCAAAACCGGTATATCCGTTTAGGAGTTACGATGGCACAAACTCACACATACACACTTTTTTTTTATAACCTGAGCAAACATTAAACCTATAACTCTTCCTAATTCAAGGACTCACTCTTCCTAATTCAAGGAATTCAAGGACTGATAAAATTAAATTTCTTCAAGACCTTAAAAGTAGATAATATTTAACTTCCAGAAGGTTAACTCCGCGGGATAGACGAAGGACGAAAAAACAACAAGGAAAAACATCTTCATAATAAACTAGAATCACAATTAGAATGTATGGTTAGTTAACTACATATTTATCTAGCAAATATAAATAATGGTCAATACGATATAGTAGTTTTTTATAATGTTTGAATTATTATGCTATTATTTTTTAATCAACTTCGAGCAGAATTTTAGCCAATAGCTGAATAATAAGTTTTGACGAGCCGGTTGGCGTGGTTGGTAGATTTAAATGCCTTTCACGCCGAAGGTTGTGGGTTCGATTCCCACCAAGGACAGACATTTGTGTGCATGAACATGTCTGTTTGTCCTGAGTCTGGGTGTAATTATCTATATAAGTAGGTATTTACAAAAGGAAAGTAGTATATGTAGTATATCAGTTGTCTGGTTTCCATAGCACAAGCTTTGTACAAGCTTAATTTGGGATCAGATGGCCGTGTGTGAGAAATGTCCCAGGATATTATTATTATTATTAATAATAAGTAGGAATATCAATGTCTTGGAAACAGCAAGTTTATGAAGTACTAGTTTCCGCCCGCGGCTGCGACTACGAATCCCTTGGAATTCAAGCTTGTTTCTTGCCAAATTTCATCAAAATGGATTCAGTGGCTTAGCCATGAAAGCGTAGCATACAGACATACAGTTACTTTCTCATTTATAATATTAGTAAAATATAATAAAACCTTTGATCATGATGAATGCAAATGTTGTTTTGCAAATTGATATATGTATATACATATATAAACATTGTTTGTATGCAGCGTAGCATTATATAAAACTAGCTGACCCGTGCCTACTTCGTTGGGCTGTAAACATTTTTACTTGTGACCGATTAGCTGAACAATAATAAGGTTGTGTCACGTATTTGATATTTTAAATTATCTCTTAAAATATGCAACCAAAAAACAAACTATAAAATACGAATTTTATATAAATAAAATTGCTTTGGTAATAAAGCAATTTATTTCTAAATTGACGTGTTGTTTATGAAAAAATTTGTCTAATAGAAATATCACTCAGTAGATTACAATACGGTGGCTTTTTCATACCTATGTCGTATTATGTCTTTAACAATTGGTCCAAATTATTTGTAGTAAAAGGGAAAAGTTTTTTGTTTTAAACACTTGAGGCGATAAGTTTACTTATTTTGATAAGAATTCATAATTGTTGATAATATGACTAATAAACATGACCCAACGATTTAAATTATTTATTTAATATAAAAAACTACTTTTTGTGACTTAAATATAAAAGTTAGACATATGCTGTCCCTGACTTTTTTGTAGGCATTATCAAACTTTTCTCTAAAACTCAATCATATATCTCTCATCGTTAAGGCAGCGTTCGTAAGAAACGTTTTCGTTCGACCGTTATTTCTCCGACTAACTTTGCAAATACCACTACCACGAAAAAGTTTATTCATTTTTCGGGTTAATATAGCCTTTGACACTCGATGACACTCGTAAATATTGTGGCTTTCTATTGGTAAAAGAATTTTCAATATCGGTTCGATAGATCCAGAGATTACCCCCCACAACCTCATAAACTTCACCTCTTTATAATATTAGTATAGGTTTTGTGCAAATTGGAAGACGGACTTTTATCGATAATTTTATTATTACTATTTATTGCGGTTCATTTAATTTCTCACTAATTTGAGACTTACATACAAATGTGTGTGTACACGTTGGGTGTACACGTTGGGTGTACATGTTTGTGTGTGTATGTTTGTATGACTACGTCATTGTACGAGTTTGTTGTATTATATCAGCGTTAGTTAACAATGTCAATTAAATATATATTGTTTTTTAAAATAAGCCAATTATGCTTTAGTTTTCTACAGTAACAGTACACTAACAACCTGTTAATATCCCACTGCTGGCCTAAGGCCTCCTCTCCATTTTGAGGAGAAGGTTTGGAGCTTATTCCACCACGCTGCTCCTATGCGGATTGGTAGAATACACGTGACAGAATTTCAATGAAATTAGACACATGCAACCTGCATGCAACGATGTTTTCCTTCACCGTCACACAAATTAAGCACATGAATATTAAGTGGTGCTTGCCCGGGTTTGAACCTACGATCATCGGTTAAGATTCACGCGTTCTAACCACTAGGCCATCTCGGCTAATTTCATTAGTTTTCTAAGTTACATTATACATTTATTTTATTATTTTGTACACGGATTGATTTTATGCGGATACATTATATTAGCGGAAGAAGAAAGAGTTCCTTGTTGTATGGTTTCCGCAAAACTAATCCAATAGCGCACGTGAGAAAAATATAACTAGTATTAACCATAGATTCTGATTTCGCGCTGACACTTTTTTCCTGAACGTTGTCTAAGATTTAACGACGTAGGATCAATCACATTAATAAAGTCGTGTCTACACATAAGAGTTTGCAAAACTATTTTAATTTGATTAAAATAAGGTAAATATAATAGTTAAGGAAGCTAGATAACAAATAATATTAAAACAAAAAAAAATAAGGTTTGTTTTTTGGTTGTTAGAATTTTTTCCAGTAAACCGAGATTTTCAAACTCTTTTACATAAAGGCCGTATTGAGAGTCAATACGGCCTTTATGTAAAGGCCCATTTAGCCCCACCTAACTCAGAATTCGAACATTTTATAGTTAGATTGTGGTATTTTTTTGTGTAGACACTGGGCATGGCGATAGTAATGTGTAGTGGTCGCCAGCCGATAGTGACCGCGAGCCGAAGGTTGGCTACTATATTCTGTAATAAACTAAAAGTGCGACTATTTATTTGTGTATCATCGTAATAGAATCCACATTCTCAACCGGTAGTAGCTTCACGTACTATTTACTTTTTTTTTTTTCATAAATAAAATCAGGTTTATGGAATAAAAACTACTTGTTAAAAGTGCGTTTACGGAATTATTTTGCTTTATTATTTACGCGAAACTATCAAGTGGTGGTGGTATATTATGGTCACAACCACACAACTAATCTCTTAACCAGATAATTGAATTATATGTATTTTTGGACCCAGGTTATCCATATTGTTAGAAGTTTATATTATTCCTACAACGTCGTTGGTAAAAAAAGACGCGAACTATATACTAACCGCCATTTTGTTGGTGGACGGAAGTAATTAATTCATTATTGGCGTGAATGTGATTTTTTGAATATCAATTTTGTTATTTGTATCTTTAGGAGTATTCGAGTAATTTACATCAATTTGTATGATTTCGTGTCCGGTTTTTATAAAGACCAATTCGAGTTTTTTATAAAATCAATTTCTTAATATATTATTTTGCTATCTAAAAAAACTATATCTCCTTTGAAATGTCCACACGTTGATATGTTCGTATTTTACTTTGATAAAAGCGTTATCAATACTTATGTGCGAATAAAAAGCATAACGTGAAAGCATATACGTGTTACCCCTTCCTGTGTTTATGGACTTGTAGGGTTTCTGGATCAGATTATTTAGAATCCACGTGCTGCAGTTTCAATGTTGCCACACATAATATTCTTTACCAGAAATATGTAAATTTCGCGCTAAGAAAAAACGGATAGTAACAATGTATTGTGTAAAAAAATTATTAATCATTGATAAATAATATTTACATAAGAATTATTTACAGGAGTTAAATAAGTATATAACTAATGTGCAAATCATTATGACCGCTTAGAATGATGACAAGAATGCTAACAGCATTTCTCAATTAAATTTTAATTCCGATCCTCTGAGTTAAAAATTAACCAGCTCTCCTATCTATGGATATGGTCTTTAAAAGCAATCCAGTTTCCTAGCACATCTCTAAATTGTAATATTTGGAATTGTGATTTGGTATAAATTTTATTTGAAAATTTGTGAACAAAGCCTGGAATGCTATGTATAGAAGCGGGAAAGAATATTAATATTAGAGTACCGGGTATAATCGTACTCTAGAGGAAGATGGACCTGGGTGATCCATGCTAGTTATTGATGACTTTGATTGATATTTATATATAAGTTTACACTTGTATCAAAATTGGTAAACATTTTATATAATAGAAACACAACAATTACCTAAACGATAATTGACGTTACGTCATACAACCCATAAAAAGGATCTTTTTTCCTTTCCGTTACGTCATCGTCACATAGCTGTACATTTTAAACTTTTAATAAATATGAAGCCCGCTACGCTTAACGTAAATTAAAATGACATTTATATAATATGTTTTCTTACCATTACATACAATACTAGTACACATGTATAATAAACTAATAACGATTTTCTGTCAGTTTCAATTACAAGCCTTTTATCTTAAAATCAATAAAGCCTTGAAACTCTTTGATAAAAATATTTTTTATGACGTTGGTATTTTCTTTTATCATTGTAATATACAATTTTTTTTAACCTAAATCTGCTTCGTTTAATATTAGGACCAAAGACAGTACATTGTATGTCGTATTATCTCATAAAACAAAATTTCGAAATAATTACAAAACCTTTTAAAAAACTAAAATTGGTGTTTATATATTTAATCCTATGTGAAATAAACGTATATAATTCAGTAAATCATATAAATGATTACTGTAACCAATATTTTTGTCACCAATTCCAAAAGTGTGTGCAAAGCTTAGTTTCTTCGGTTGAATGAAACTGACTGAAAATCATTTAAAAGATCGACACATAGCAGCATGAGCCGAGATGGATTAATGGCAGGAACAATGGAATCTTAAACGAACAATACGGGTTCTGCGTGTAAGCACTACTGAGGTACATATTCTTAATTTGTGTTTCAATTCATCCCGTGCTCAGCTGTAAGAAAAGCATCGTGAGATAGCCTGTATGTCGGATGAAAATTGCCAAGACACATACATTGATAGAACTAACATTTGCCGGTTGCCTCACGATGTCATTGCCCGAAACGAAGTTGAACCCGCGATCTGCGGTTAAGATCCATTTGTTCTATTCACTGGGCCATCCTTTTAAACTTTTAAAATGGTTTATAAAATATAAATACGTAACTCGACAAATTATTAAGAAATTGTATAGCGTATACGTTTCTCATAATGTCTCGAAGACTCGCTGTTATAAATATGTCATTGTTCGAAGATAGCTTCTATATTTCATTTGAGAGATATTGGCTATTGGTAGTTTTACTTGTTAATTTATTTACTTCATACATTTTGCGTAGTAAGTCGACCTAAATATTAACAACTCGCGACCCGTTTCGACTTCGTTCGGGTTGAACAGTTATCTATTTAGTAGATATTTAATAGGATTTTTTTTATACGTTGAGTAACATTATTGCACTTTTTGTAGGGGTCTCAATTTTTTTTTTAAATAAACTATAGTCTATGTTACTTGCTGGTAATGTAGCTTTCTGTAGATGAAAAGCTTTTTTATATTGGTTAAGTGGTTTTTGATATTTTTCATTACAAACAAACATAGAAACATTCCTGCTTCCCCCTTCCTTCTTAAGTCCACGCGAGCTGGTTCTCGATGTCACCGCCTAACTGTGACATCAATTCCATCGCGAACAAAGAAATTTGGCAACTCCTTTCTTTGTCGCACTTCCAAAAAATGGAATTCCTTACCAGCTCACGTGTTCCCCTCCTCTTACAACCCGGGTTCCTTCAAACGAGGCGTGAAGAGGCATCTTGCGGGCCGGCAAGGCGAAGGCGGCTAGTGCAGAACGTTTTTCCCGTCTGTACTGGCCGTCGTCGCGTTTGGACTCTACTACCACTTACCATCAGGTGGAGTAGAGTCATTTGCCCTCCCGGCGAATATAAAAAAAAAAACCTAGATAAAAAAACAAATCTTCTCTTCATAATTTATATAATTATATAATAGATATAGATAGTGCCAATTTATTATTTCCTTAATGTATAGTTACAGCCTGTGAATGTCCCACTGCTGGGCTAAGGCCTCCTAACCCTTTTTGAGGAGAAGGTTTTGGAGCTTATTCCACCACGCTTCTCCAATGCGGGTTGGTGGAACACACATGTGGTAGAATTTCAGTGAATTAGACACATGCTGGTTTCCTCACGATGTTTTCCTTCACCGTCTAGCACGAGGTGAATTACAATCACAAATTAAGCACATTAAAAATTCAGTGGTGCTTGCCCGGGTTTGAACCCACGATTATCGATTAAGATTCACGCGTTCTTACTCACTCTGCCACCTCCACTTTTTTTCTTAATGTATGGGTTAATACAAAAACATGTAATTTTAGTTATTCAAGGGATATCTTGCAAACATAACTAAACAATTACTGAAATACGCGATATTTTTTTTGAATTATTTTTTGTGTTTTTAATTATAGTAAAAATAAAATAACTTATAACTATGTTTTTTAGGATGATGAGAATTGTTTATTAGAATGACCTCTAGCTCAGTAACGACTGAGTTGGGGTCTTAAGTTTAACGTGTGTTTTTGTGTCTGCCTCTGGTATCGTATCTCCGAAACAGATGAATCTTCATTTAGTATTTTATTTGAAAGGTGATTAGATCGAGAGTGTTCTTAGCTATGATTAAAGGTGTAAGCAACTTGTACTGGTCTTCTACTATATCCTGTGACTTCAATGAAATTATAACGATGCTGAAGTATCATCTGAAGTCAGCAGAACACACCACCTCGCCAATTTACAGCAGAACCATGTTTAAGATATTTAGAGGTTTTATGTGCACTCGTAGTTTTGTGCGCGATATGAGTCAACTTTCTATAATGGTCGAATTTTAATACAAGTTTTCTAAATGTAGCCATTAAGTAAAACATTTCGGACGAAAAAGGCTTTTACTTCTATCAAGTGTTAATTAGCACGCATTTTTTTAAATCTTAAGTTCTTAACTACTTGATTGAAATTTCTTTTTTTTTAGTTTACTTTTTTATTTAAACTTAAATTAATATATTTAGATTCATTAGCTATGTGTCTAAATTAAAAAAAAAATAACAAACGTTTTTAACACATGGTGAAAATGGAACGGGAAAATACATATATACACATATTTTTAATTACTTCCCTATTTTTGAAAGCTTCTTTTAATGTCTTTAATGTTTTTATATCTTATATTTACCTAGGATCATAATGCACATTAAATTAACCTAGATTTTAAAATTCTATCTTTTTACAATGAACGGTTTCTCATGCCATCTAACCTTTGTAGAACATTCAGGGCGAACCGGTCACTCACACATGTGAGCGCTCATTGAAAATATTTCATTTACCATAATTATTCGGTTAAGCGTCTCATTGTTATGTCAAAAATCATAAGAACAAAATGTAGCTAACGTAGAGTGAAATAATCCACCACCTCACTACACTCCTCAAATATACTATTATAGTAAGCATTTGCATAATCAGGGAGAAGTTGTTGCGACCGAACTTTCATCGGCATTATTAAGTTACATCTCAAAACACATCCAACGTATTACCGAGCTGTATAGCTAGCGGCGTTTTTACCCTATTACCGAGGATGCGCGTGTTTGGGGTCTTGTAGGAACGGCAGGGAAGGCGTATTTCATAATCGTTACGTATACATTTTTGTTTCTATTTTATTTGACTTTTCTAAAGGTTGTCGAAGAACCTAGCTAATCAACGTCACATCTAAAACTGCTCTAAAACACATTATTCGTTTTCTACCTACTCTTAATTATCAATAAATAATAAATTAATCATATAATGTGTCTTTTTCCTTAAACTTAAAAAAGATTTTTTTTTGTGACCGGGGTGCCAAAATTATAATATTAGTTTTCATAGCAACGACATATTCGATATAAAAAAGTTACTTAATATCATTCCATATACGAAGCAAGTTGGTCAAGTCAATAAATCACTCAATGGAGATCCGTCTGATACAGTGGAAAGTTACTTGTTAAGCAATTATTATTTAAATACTCGCAGTTAAATATTTAGAATGATATTTTTCTTTATTTTACTGCGCATGCTTGCCTAGAAACCGTAAAGTCGTGCGAGCACCTCCGCCCGGAGTTCCTAGGGCGGATCCAGACAGTCCTAGAAGTTTCCTGTCTGCAATGGCTGTTACATCCGTAAACCTCCATTTAATACTTTCGTGTTCTATACAGTTGAATATAATAGCTCTTAACATATTGTATAATTGATTGTTTTTCTGTTTTTAATTATTAGTCAGAAGGAGTAATGCTCAACAAACCTTAGAGTTACATATGCCATGTAATCCAGGGTTACTCAGTGATTTTCTGATAGCTAAATAATTATTTAGGTAATACACATATGATATTTACTTATAATACAACATTATTTATACTCGACTCAAATACTCATATAAACTTAGAAGTTCGGAAGTAAACGCCTATTTATACAAATCCGCAATGAATACCATACTTTATTTTAGACACAACCAATGTCAAGTGAATTCAAGATCAATGTTGTTTATTTGTCTTTTCTTTCTGTCATTGTCATTGGAGTGTTTTTTTTTTCTCCTTCTCTGGCGTGTATCAACGCTATATGAGCGCAAAATATTCTGCCAATGTCACTTATAAAATAGATGACACATATGATAATGAGATTATTCGTTTTCAAATTTTGAATCGTTTAAATTGGAGTGCCACTAATATTTAATTTTAAAAATCTATGTTTTTCAATAACTACCCAACTAAACTCTGTAATTACTCATTTTTACCAGCCAAAGTCTTATGAGTATGACAATTAAATACAAATACACTGTTAATAATCTCTGTCCAGAAACAATCCTTAATAAGCATTCCATTTAATTACGTGTCATAAGTGATTAACTTTGTAGACATTGCCAGCGGGCTATTTAAATATAATAGCAGAGATTTATTGCACTAATAATAAAAGTAGTTTAATATTAACAATGAAATTTGCAATGAGTTTAGTGTAAGCTGCAGCGCTATTCCATACTCACTTCATTACTCACCCGTGAAATCTTGACAACCGACTTATGGTGACTATTTTGATGCGTGCTATCTAGAAATGTAATAATTATTATGGTCAATGTCGTATATTATTTTCTGACAATTAACAAACGTTTTCTGCAGTGAGTTTCGAGCTTGTTTTTACAGAATAGCTCTACTGCTTTTGATAGCAAAAATCTATCTATATCTCTTTAGAATAGAAATGTTTGAACGAATGAGGATCACCAACATTAAACTGAAATATCAGTCGTCATTCGAATTTGACAATATTAAACGTAATATTTATTGCCACAAAGTTGTTTTTTTAGTTCTAATTCTAATCAATAGTTTGCTTAGTTGAATGATTAATTGATGCTAAGCGACGCCAACAAATATCAAGTGAGGTCAGTTTGACAGTTCATATTCGATATTTGATTATTTTGACTCGTGACTCGTTAGCAAGCAAGATATTAGCAAAATTGGTGCAAAAATATGGCCTATTATATAACTACAAAGCACAAAAGAGTTCATAGTGATATTCCGAAAGAACTCTCATCGTATCTCACTCGTGAAATGTTCAAAAACGACTTACAGTGTTACGCTATTTTGATGGATTTATCTATTAAATGCCATAATTATTATGGTCAATATCGCATATAACTTTATAATATTTCACAATGGTGTTTTTCGTTGAGTTTCCAATTTGTTCTTCGAGAATAGCCCTAAGATAACTGTTTAATATGAACCTTCCTACATGAGTACATGATGATTGTTATCTGACCTTGTTCCGATGAATATGTATGAATCATAAAACATTTTTAACTGGTAGATAACTATTATTATTAGTAAGCTTCGTCTCTTGTTTGTATATCGATCATATGAAATCGACTGCCTCCTTGGTCTAGTGGCTAAATGCAAGACTGCAGACCCGGAGGTCCTGGGTTCAATTCCCAGGTCGGGCCAATAAAAAGTTATTGGGTTTTTCTGTCAGAAAAATTTCAGTAGCAGCCCGGAGTTGGAAGTTGGAAGTCTGTACACTTCCGTACCTAAAGCACGTAAAGCCGTTGGTCCTGCGCCTGAACTCTTTGCGGTCGCGTCAGATTGCCATCCCATCGGATTATGAGAGCTAGGAATAGAGAGTGCACCTGTGTTTGTGCACTATAATATCTCCCGCGCAGTTGTCACAGTGGTCACAGCGGCTAATCTCACTTGAGATTTGCCGCTGTGACCACCGACATCAGTCTGGAGGACATTATTTATTATATAAAATCGTTTATCCTCACTGACTGTCAATGCAAAGTCAAATCTATTAAGTGTAAAAAGCTGAAATTTGGAATGTCATTTTATAACAAATAAGAATCCGCTAGGAAAGGATGTTTGGAAATTATTAATCAATAAATGGGCTTGTAACTTTGTATGAATTTTACGTACGAAGTCGGGACGAGCAACTAGTTATGTATAAAATTCGTTGTTTGTACTAATAACGTCATGTAATTAACGTTAATAGAGATGATTCTGGAAATCCAACGTCACGTTATCCATGGGATCGTTAATAGTGACATATATGGCAGATAAGAATTACGTTTTGAAGTAGCATTCTATACAAATTTTTTCGCTGTTGTGAACAAGTCCTTACAATGCGACCTTATTCCAAGGCAATCTTGTCAGTGCTACATTTTATAATATAATCGTACTGTTCGGTTAAACGATCGTATATATGTATCACTAACATTTACATGCGAATTTGCTTGCTGTTCAGGAAAAGTTTTTTTTTTTTAAATTTAAAATACGATGATAGACTGTCAAATGGTACATCTGATGGTAAGTAATTATCACATCAGCACTGTATCTATTGAGCATCACGACTTGACGAGGAACATTACTGTTTGGCCATATAATTTGATATGAGCGGGTGGTAGGTAACTAGACCTTGCACAAGGCCCTGCCATCAAGTAAATATAGTACTTTTAATTTAAATAACAATATACAAAAGTATACTAATACATTAACTAAATACACATAGTAATTAAAGCCTTAAATATATACGAATAAAAATTAAAAATAGCTTCTGTACAAATCGTGACCGCGTGGAATGGTAAGAAGAATGCTAGCAGCATTTTCCCTTTGAATCGCATTTCCAAACCTCTCAAAAGAACTCCAGTCCAGGAAAAAATAGGTCTAACCGAGACAATATAATTATCCTACAGGATTATACAAATTCTGTTATTAATAATCTGCTACATGATGATGGAGCGATCTTCCCATATGACGAGTGTTCATCGACTGTTCTATTATCAGACTAATGTCAATATATGTAATACTTTTTAGATTTTATTTTTTACTATTTTACATTTACTCCATTTTTTTTACCGATAACATAAAAGCTTATTGACGGTTGCCAAAAAAAAAGAAGGTATTGAACTGATTAGTCTATGACTATTTAGATACTTGGCATATGCATCAGTCACATAGCATAATGTCAAATATGTATATGCTTAACCGATAACATAAGACAAATACTGCGTTTATTAAATGACCGTAACGCGATATATAATACAAGTGAAACCGGATTAATAATAATAAGGTAAAACACATAACTAATTACATCTATAATTAAGAGAAGCGATAACTTCTCATTATAGAATAAGAATATACAATTATTATAAAATATATATAACTATACGACACCTAAACGGACTTTACTACTGATACCTTCTACCTAATAAGAAAAAAATCAAGCGTCCAATTCTACTAAAAAAATGTCACTTTACCGCAATCGTATCGAAACGTAATCGTTGCCGTTTAACCGTTTCCTATCCTACGAAAACAACGACCCAGTTGTGGTTCGGTAGAAGTTGATTCGGAATATAATCGGGAACGTATCGTAACCATTATAAATTAGTAGAATTCAACCAGTAACCTAACCAAATAAACACGACCTTCGCCTCATATGGACACGCAAGCACATAGAGGTCAAGCTGATCTGATTCTATTGATTACGAAACATGTTTGTGAAGATTAATTTGAGCGCAATAATACAAATATATTGTTAGAAAAGTTACATTTGAAGATTTATTTATTTACTTACATATATAAAAAAAACCCGCAAGCACATCCAACGTAATAAACTTAATCATAATAATTAAAAAAAACACCGAAGACAACACGTCTGGAATAAATAAAAAACCATAATAATTAATAGAAAAACAAAGCTGATTGGTGCTACAAATTCGTTTGAAAATGTTGAAATTGCAACAGTGTTAAATTAACACACTAAAGGAAAAAAGAGGATATACGAGTACGTCTTACAAAACACGTGATCCATTAACCACATTTAGCTGAGAGCTTTATCTTGCTACCTGAGAACGTATCTATTATATATTTTTTTATTTATAGAATAGGAAGGTGGACGAGCATATGGGCCACCTGATGGTAAGTGGTCACCAAACGCCCTTAGACATTGGCATTGTAAGAAATGTCAACCATCGCTTATAGCCAATGCGCCACCAACCTTGGGAACTAAGATTTTATGTCCCTTGTGCCTGTAATTACACTGGCTCACTCACCCTTCAAACCGGATCACAACAATATCAAGTATTGCTGTTTTGCGGTAGAATATCTGATGAGTGGGTGGTCCCTACCCAGACGAGCTTGCACAAAGTCCTACCACCAGTATATATACTGGTGGTAGGACTTTGTGCAAGTTTATATATATATATACATATATATATATATATTATTTTTTATATATATATATATTATTTTATATATATATATATATATATATATATATATATATATTATTTTTAAATTTAAAATGCATGTAATTTAAATTGCTTGTGTTAATTATTTAAATATGCTTTATCATTTGTTTATTTTACTTCGACTTAGGGGACTTAGAGATCCAAGGTGCCTAGACACTTTGACACTTGAGCCCCACCCTCCATTCCGAAGCAGTTAGAGTAAAGTTATAATATTATTATTGGCTGGGTGGGTCCCCTCGGCTGGCCTCTAAGCTGGCCTGCAGGGCGGAATACAATGAAATGTATGATTAGATCTGAGATCAAATACTGTAGATGGTAAGCGAAGGTTTCGTTTTTCCAATTTACCTAGTTATCGGAAAGGCTATAAACAAGACCACAATAGTTATTATGAAACTCGATTGTGTCGGAAAATATGAGACATATTCACACCAGAATAAAACGAAATATATATTGAAATAAGCACTGAATCTTACTTGTAAGATAGTTTAATCTGGCAATGATGACCACACTATAAGGTAAATAAAAGGGCGCTTACTCCTTAGGAGACTAATTGTTATTTTAAATTTTTAGCAATTGATATTGTCGTGTTCACAGTGATGTTCGTGTTCTACTGGTGGTAGGGCTTTGTGCAAGCCCGTCTGGGTAGGTACCACCCATTCATCTGATATTCTACCGCAAAACAGCAGTACTTGTTATTGTTGTGTGTTGTCAGTTTGAAGGATGATTGAGCCAGTGTAATTACAGGCACAATGGACATAACATCTTAGTTCCCTAGGTTGGTGGCGCATTGGCGATGTAAGCATTGGTTAAAATTTCTAACAATGCCAATATCTATGGGCGTTGGTGACCACTTACCATCAGATGTCCCATATGCTACGTATACTATAAAAACGATTTTAGGCGGGGACTATCCAACTGTGCAGACGATATAAGAACGCAGAATTATGTGTTTTTTTATTATTACAGTTTACTCTCTTTATTATAATAATACTAGCTACCAGTCTTCGCAAGGGGAAAAATAAGGGTATATAAAACGATATCTTAATATCTAGCTCAATTGGTTTACGCGGCGCATGTCAGTAAAACTCCCAGTGGGCAAGATTTTTCCGACCTCTTCAAAAATCGTCTTTATATTTCAGCTAATTTACACAAAACTTCATTAAAATTAACGGATTTATCAGATCATCGCGTTCAGCCAGACAGACAGGCGGGGTGACTTCTGCTTATAATATTGTATGTGATTTTTTGGGCTCGGTAACTTTCAAACACTAATACAAAAAACCCAACAAATTTTTAATGAACCCTCTTGGATTTTTCCACTAGGATCTCGGAATCTGCTGCCAGTCAAACAAGCTAGCCATTAGATAATCTTAATAATGAAATCACTATCATCACACATGATAGACATTCATATATGTAACCATCACGATACATATTATAGGCGCCTTTAAGCATATAGCATAGCTTAAGGCGTTTTAAATACTTTGTAACCCCAAACAGTTACTACCTGAAGTTCCCAAATAAAATTATAAATTCGAAAGTTTTATTGTTTCTGGTTTCTTGCTCCGTCCTCCTTTTAGACAGAGACATTGCATTAAATTGACGTGATTTTTACAATGATTCGCAGAGCCACTTAGGTTATTTAGAGTAACAGCAAGTAAATGTCCCACAGCTGTCTCCTCTCCATTTGAGAAAAATGTTTAGAGGTTATGTAACCACGCTGCTCTAGGGCTACTGGTGGTAGGGCTTCACTGGTGGTAGGGCTTTGTGCAAGCTCGTCTGGGTAGGTACCACCCACTAATCAGATATTCTACCGCAAAACAGCAATACTTGATATTGTTGTGTTCTGGTTTGAAGGGTGAGTGAGCCAGTGTAATTACATACACAAGGGACATAAAATCTTAGTTCCCAAGGTTGGTGGCGCATTGGCTATAAGCGATGGTTGACATTTCTTACAATGCCAATGTCTAAGGGCGTTTGGTGACCACTTACCATCAGGTGGCCCATATACTCGTCCACCTTCCTATTCCATAAAAAAAAAAGGCACGTTGGTGGCAGATTTTCGACACAAGCCTCATGAGGCTTCACAGGCTGACACAAATTTACACATCAAAATACAGTGGTGCTGTACCTGCTAGAAAAAACTAGTTCGTCATATTTGTTATACATAAATATATAGATCAGATAATAAGATAAACAAGATCGTAAAGAATATCTGTTACACATAAACATCCTAAAATTCGGACTTTGACCTCTATTTATTTATATAGATTACAAATGATATTACGTATTGTGTATTGTATAAATCAATTTTGTCATGCAATTATTACCTGTTGTATTGCTCAAGGTTCATGGTACGAGGCCATTCGTATATAACATATGAATTGTGTTATATACGTATGAGTGTAACCAGGTGTGCGACATTTATCCGGAGACTTCGGTTATTTAATGTTGTATACGTTGATGTATTCTAAAGACTTTTAAAAAGGGAGAAGTGACTTTTTTAATAGATCCTTAATCTTGATCGTAGATGTTTTATATACGATGAGAAAAAGACTTAGGTAAATAGACAGATTAAATACGCCAGTCATGGTTATGGCATGGTTATGGCTGGCCTGGACTTGGTTGACAAGCAGAGAATACCTTGATTCCGTTCAGTCCACTTTTTGTATAACTTGGGAACAATAAAGTTGATTGAATAAAAATTAATGTGAAAGAAACAGACTTTTATATATATATATATACAGAACATTTTTATTTTATTTTTTTTAGTTTTAATGGAATAAGCCTTTGTCTTCCATCTCACCTGATGGAAAGTGTAGATGAAGACGAAGGTGGCACACGCCCATCCAAAAGTAACCTATTCACTCTACCCTAATCTTTTTACAATAAGGATTTCTTTCATCTGACCTTAGGGTGCGATGAACAACGATATAAGCTATGGGTACAGTGTAAGTCCAAGGTAGCCACGTCTCAATATAATTAAAATTTAAACATAATTAAATATAAATATGACGTCTCTTAAGGACATCTTTGTTCATAACCTTTACGATATTACAAATGTGAAAGTGAGTTCATTTGTTTGTTTTTATGTTACGCTTTCACTACTTAAGTACTCAACCGATCATTGAAATTTTGGAGACACGTTTTCAGGAGTGCAGAAAAACACATAGGGGACACAGACGGGCTTAAGCTAGTGTATATATACATATAAGTATATTGATCTTTTGTTAGCCTAGAAAAAGTATATAATACATCAAGTTATTATAACAACACAACTGTGTGCAATCTATCGTAAAAAGACGATAGGGGCTAATAATCTTAGGTTATAGGTACTAGATATAGATATTCTATACTCATATTACAAATGCGAAAATAATTTTGTCTGTCTGTTCACGTTAACCGTTAAACCACTGCACTGATTTTGATAAAATTTTATATGAAACAAGCTCGAAGCCCAAGAACGGACATAAGCTTTTTTATACCTAACATTTCCCCCTCCGCCCTAACACGCGGGCGAAAATAATTATTATAAATATACAATCCAACGTGCATCAAACAACACATGGCACATAATCCATGGAACAATAACGGAAAAGAATTATACCAATTAATAAAATTAATAAAACATTAATAAACTGTTATCAACTTTATGTACAAACTTATTTAGAATACAAATGTAACGGAGCCTTGAAAGCCAAACAAATAAAAAAAAGTTAACCCAAAAACGCACTGACGCAAGTCTTTAGATTAATAAAAATTGTTTAAAAAAACGCTCTTTGAAACTGATTACTTCTAAACAGACAATGTTGAATCAAATTAAATAATACTATGTGTATTGTTACTGTGTGAAAAACAACGAATATAATTAAGTAGTTATATCTTACAATGACAATCCATGAAGAGTGGATATTAGCGATCTCAGAAGGAGTTCTAAGCAGTCACGACCCCGCCTAGAGCCTAAATCTCGAGTTAGAAAAAAATCTATTTATTTAAAGACTAACCACAGTTTTTTCATGATCTTAACTACTAGAAAGCAATGACTACAACAGAGCTACATACAGCCTATTTCAATTACAAGAGAACTAAAGACAAATAAACAACTTTGACAGTGAATTGACATATCATTAGTAAACTTATATAATCTATGGTATTCATTATGGATTTGTGAAAAAAAACTATATTTCGAATGTCAACGGATTTGTTAACGGAACTTTGGAAGTAAAATTAAAATGGATATAGGTAGTTAAATGGAATAGTGTTGTTATAATAAATAAAAATATATTAATCAGGAACTGTTTGTTTATACATAACAAAGTTAAATCGGATGAAATATATAAGTCTAATGTTTTCAATTTTTCAATAAATATATGTCGAAGAAATATGGGTGTGACTCAGTGCGGCTGTCACTAGCAATTTATATTTGAGATTTTTAGCTTAGAACCATTACACATTATATAGAGACATTCAACTACAGAATATTTGCAATAATAATAACATATACTAGTGATCGTTCTTTCACCAGAGCTAATTACAATTGGTTGTTTATTATGCACTTACGTAAGGGACTTAATTAGCTTGAAATATATACTAAATAGACGAAGCGGGCTAGTGGCATAAACACTTGAATATTAAGCGACGATTGCGGGTTCAAACTCAGGCAAGCACCATTTCACTAAAATCCTACCCGTATTGGTATAAGCTCTAAAAAACCTTAACCACAAGGGAAGGAGACCTTAGTCCAGCAGTGGCCGGAAAGGACTTAAATACAAACCAAGACACGAAAGCATGTCTTTGGAGAAATTGTTATCGAATTAAAAAAAAAACTATTGTGATTTCAAAATGTTGGCAAAATAAAAATTCCGAAAATCGGAACGGTTAAAATTATTATGTAAAAAAATTTAAATACCTACCTGTAATGTTAAAAATACGAATTGTTAACAAAACAAAAGCAAAACAGCTTTCGAATTTCACGTCGCACCTGTTGATAGCAGGATATTCTAACATTTTATAAATCTGTATGTTTCTCAAAATGCGTTGCTACAACACACGTAGTTAATTAAAATTAAAGATACACGAAATTTCTTAAAATGGCCGAAAAAGTAAATGTATAAGTCAACGGCCTCAATAACGTACATATTTGTCACTCGTGGATCTCATGGGCCTGACCCGACACTTCTTACTAAATCAATACACCTCGTTACCAAATAAACAATTGAATTTTATCATATTGTGTATTTTAATTTGTAAAAGTCACATTCCGAAACGGTGATAAAATCAAGTTTATCTAAAATGTGAAAGAAACCAAATGCCAACTTGAATAAATTAAATTTATATATACATGCTTAAATTTATGTTAGGCAATGCGTTTATTGTAATTTTCTTTATTAAACACGCTAGAGTGCTCATAACTATGCCCTCGAATGAATATTATTTAAAAACTTTACATTAATATTTTGACTGCCTCTACCTAAATTAACTTTTAAAAATATAAAAACGACTACTTAATTATTTAATTTCACATTTATTTCATGGCAATATATCATATATTTAACTACTTATGTACTCTGATAATTTCTATAACAAGAGTATTTATTTAATATTTTTTTTAAACTGTAGTAAACGTTAAAAATACTTACCTATAAGAATCCAATAGCATCAATATTATTACATGCAACTAAAAGTCCATTCAAACAAACCACACAAAACTTTATGAAATAAAACACTGTTTATAATCCACTCCCTAGTTGGAAGCGCAATATTCAATCAACCGAGCAGCGTGCGACCGCGTCGAATAAAAACACAACAATGAGAGTATGTATGTAAACATTTCAGTAGTAGCTGCGATGGCGCGAAAGTGACGTTCGTTATCTAGAGGCTATTGAACGGTGAACGGTGATAAACTCGGAACAAAATTTAATGGAAATGGTAACAACATTAATGGATTTCGAAAACGCAAGAAGTATAATCTACTAACATAAAAATGAAATGGATGCACTTTAAGAACTACGTACGTATCTAAATATTTCTTAAAATACAAATCTAAATTGACATAGCCATTGACTAAATTATAACCACGTAGAATTGTGGAATGAATGGGATTTTTTATACAAATGTAATGTAGGTATATTTTTTGCACTATTATTATAAGGTTAGACCTTATCAGGAAGATTATTGGTCCGAGCTTCAATGGGTAATGTCTTAATAACTTTTTTGAATTACCAACGAATTCGTCTTTCATACTTATATATCGCTCCTGTTTTTCTTCAGTTATTTTTTACTTTTTTATATAAAAATACATATTATATAATTACAGCATTATTGCTATATGGTCTCATAAAAACGTTTTATTTAAATGTATACACGGCACACACAAACGAATATTAATATACCTAATAATTGAAATACATACTATAACACTTCTGATGTCCTCTATTCTAAGGTAATATAGATTTCTGGACGTGAATGCCCAATGTGGTGACATCTATGTTTTATTCATGAAACTTTTTAGTGACAAATAAAAAAAAAAATAGGAATATATACAAACTGTTTTTTTTCTATTATAATAACCATGCAGGCTCAAAAGCGTATTAGCAGTCTGGTAATAAGTGATACCTTGAACATTACTAATATTGTGATATTATTAATATTTAAATAGTTTATAATGTAGTATGCATCGTTTTGTTTTTTATTTACAACATGAATAACATCATTAATATATAGAAATAGTTTTCGCCCGTGTGTTAGGTATTAAAAAGTAGTCTAAATCTTTACTAGGTGTTAAAGTTTGCTTCATACAACATTTTAGCCGAGAAAGCATAACAGACAGACAGTTACTTTCGCATTTAAACATTAGTATAGATTGTGTATAGGAAATGCAAATATGAAGGCAGGAAATTAAAAATTAAGCGACATACATTTATTTATTATGTGTGTAGCGTCCTGATCGATGAGCGAGCCACAAAGTTTTTTTTTAAGTTAACAGCGCTATTACTTGCGTCTCGTCGTAATTGCTCTTTCGTTCTTATTTAAGAAACGGGTATTTTGACGAATTGTGCCACCTAAATTCGAGATATTATGAAAATCAACCAGCAAGATTTGACGGTGAACCTCCGACAACGATAAAGCTAACTCGTCGATCAGAGTATTTACTTGTAGTTAATTTTATGTAGTAATAATGACAAAAAACATTTAATAATTCTAACGATAAGATCAGATCTAGGCAGGTACAGTTTAAATAGTCTGGTTTGCGCGCGGATATAGCATAGTGCTTTTGTTTTATTTGTAAGAACTTTTGGAAATGTTTCAATAATAATATATAATATGAAGAGAATTTTGTTTTATAAAATTTTATGATTGTTATGGTAACTGTAACACCACTTTTTGATATTTTAAGATCGTTTTCTGCGGTGAATTTCGGGTTTGTTTTTACAGAATAGCAGTTTAATTCGAAAAGTGTGTGCATATATTCGATTAAACATCCATTGAATTGATAAAGTTATGATCCCTATGTAATTTCCAACAACTAATTTGCTTTTTTTTGTTTACAACCCCAATAGCTGTTCACATCTCTATCAAAGGATGCAAGAAAATAATCACTATAAGAAAAAATTCGCTAAGCAACTATATAATAATATAAATTTATCGAAGTAAACGAATCACACAACAATTTTACGTTAAACATAACACAAACTACCCGTGGAAAAAAGAATGGGATTGAAAATCTTCGACTTTCTATTCACCTCTCGCTCGCACACTATCGCTTTCTATAAAATCTTCGAGGAGTGAGTGTGCGATCAAAAGCGACGCCATTTTGGATCACATTGTTTATTTGCAAGGGTAGTTAGTACAAGACCCACATAGAACTCCCGGCTCCCCCAAAAGAGTCGCACCCGTCAAACCAGTCTGTCAAACAGTGTCTTACCGCGGCCGACCGAAAGGAGATCCCTCACGGGCCACCTCTCGACGGACCCGACCACGCGCAAGGCTCTTAGACTGTGTCCACCACCCACGCCCGCAGGTCGCTCGCTGGACCTCCCCGAACGGGGTCTCATATGGTGCGCTCGATCGGATCGTGGGAATGCTCGCAGTCACAGACTGGAACGCCGAACTTCGCCTTCACCATCAAACACACAATCAACGCCAAACATCCCTCGGACACCATATTATCATCATCATCAACTTCTTCTTCTCATTCTCGCCGCCTTGTCGCTGCCATCGGACTCAACAGCAACGCGCGCCTACAATGAAACAGCAGCAACAGATGCCCCGAAGCTACTCCTTCTGTACCCAGACATCCGTCGGATACAGACATTCGCAGAGCAGGTCATTCGCTGGACCTCCCCGAATAGGGTCTCATCCGATGCGCTTGATCGCCCAGCGAATGAACGGAGAAGCATTAGAGACATCTGTTACACACACCCAGGGATCTTCCCACCCCAACGACCCGTCCGTCGCAACGGACGGCGAAACAAGATACCGCAGTCATAAGGGCACAGCCCTTGGAACTGCCATCACCAGACCCCATCAATAGAAGGCGGATGAGTGAAGTTCCGTACAAGACCTTTCTCCACTTAAATTTTTGGAAAAAAAAACGATGTTGTTATATATAAAAGAATAAGACCAAATCTATGTCAAATTTAAAAACAGTTAGTAAACTTTCAAATCTATTGAACTTATAATAAGCTGTTGTTGTAGTTGGGACATTACGTAAGGATATCAAATTTTTTTATATAGAATAGGAAGGCGGACGAGCATATGGGCCACCTGATGGTAAGTGGTCACCAACGCTCTTAGACATTGGCATTGTAAGAAATGTCAACCATCGCTTACATATCCAATGCGCCACCAACCTTGGGAACTAAGATTTTATGTCCCTTGTACCTGTAATTACACTGGCTCACTCACCCTTCAAACCGGAACACAACAATATCAAGTATTGCTGTTTTGCGGTAGAATATCTGATGAGTGGGTGGTACCTACCCAGACGAGCTTGCAAAAAGCCCTACCACCAGTGATAGTTTTTAATCTGTCTTATACACTTTTCACACAACATTTACTAATAATTAATAAATATTCAATCAACATTGATATTCTATGACACAAATTTTAAAAACGTTGCTTAACCAGACTGTACGTTTAAAATTCACGATGTTACACGAAAATTAAATATTAATACATTGTGTCCAGCATTACAAATTATATATTAAAACAGACTTTTGTCTTCACTACTTTTTATTGTAGTAAGTAATTTTGTCAACCCTCCTGGCTGGTGTGGCACGGTTCCGAGTGCAATGGCATCGGGCGACCGTTACATCGCGTCATAGGACTCCCAAATATAAATAATCGTCAAATATTTTACGGCATCTGGATTCGTGTCATAGAAAATAAGTTTGATTGTGTACGTATTTTCTTGTAACTTATAAATATTACAATTAGCAATTTATTTCGCATATGATTTTCAGATATTTCACGATCGATACATTTGTTTGTATACAAGTTTGTTTTTCGAATATCTGTACCGATCTAGTCAATAGATATATTTTAATTTGACAAAAAGATTAAATACTTTATTTATATAATTAATAAATAATTTTTTTAAAAATATTGATTAGAATTCTTTAGATGACATTAATTTTTCTTATGTATATTTAATAGCTACAGTACTGTTTAACCCTTTAACCGCCTAGGTCGAATTAATCCGACAAATATTTTCGGGCCCATTTCGCCTGTCGTATATTTACGACCAAAATAACACTGATCGTTTTATCAGCTTTTTTATTTAATTACGCTGCATTCTATCAAAAATATGTTTACATTAGGTAAATAGTTAACTAAGTAATCGTTTACAGTTTAATACACTTTAGCCTCTTAATTAGAAAGTCTTAAAAATAATGTCCAAAGTTAGAAGAATTACTAACATTATTTTTAGAAAATTGTATTGTGTTTCGGTTCACTGTGCCGGGCGCTGGGGGCACGCCAACAGATATGAAGTCAAAAGGGTTAAATATAATTTATTATTTTAATTTAGAATAATAAATAAGTTATAAGATCAATAACCAATTGAAGACAGTAATGATAAGTTCAGACACAGCCATAGGATAGAAATAAGTTTTATTTTTCGAAGAAATATAAATTTATTTTTATTATAATAACAACTTAATTTCATCATTAAAACTTGTTATTGTTTTTTGCTTTTTTCTCATTTAACTATAATTCAAATGTACATTTATTTTAACATGATATACATATACATATGTATGAATTGATCGGTGTCCAGTTTAGCATATCCAAGGTCATCTTTTGATAGGTCATTATTAAACGCTATCATTTTAGGAGCCAAAAAAGCAGAAATATTACATAAAATACATAAATATAAAATCAAAGGAACTTCACAGTGGTCATATTAGTACAGAACGAGTCTACAGTTGTCTTTTGGCTCATATTCTGTAAAAATACTGGTTGGTACTGTTGGAGGCGCCAAAATGCGTTGTTCTTGCATTCAATATGCAATGACGTTTTCAGGTGATCTTCAATTTCATTCCAAGACTTTTCGAATATATTGCAGTAACCACAGTGGAAGCTTCCAGATTGCATCTAAAAAAAAAACAAAATATTGGATTTGCTATTTTTTGGAACAACACTATCTTATTACAAACATAAAGCTGTTATTATCTGTTCTTGGCAAATACTACATTAAATCTTTAGAATAAAGCTAAAAATATTTGATATTACCTCTCGAATAAATTCCGTATCATGTTGTGTAAGAATGAGTGAATCCTTCATAGCTCTCTCGTGTTTTGGGCTGTCACTATGTGATTCAAATGCTGTGTACAAAATGTTTTCATCACATACATAACACTTCATTCTTACCTTTTCTGAAACGAATGCTATGAAGCCAAAACTTAAGGTATTGATACAAAACTTGTTATTAATAACAATATCCTTAAATATAACATTTTTCACACCAGCTATGGTTTCAACGAAATCTTTGAGTGGCATCCTTTCTGACATAGGATCTTTTGTTTTCTTTATTTTTGGACTTGAATGAGTTTCAACATCTAGAAAAGTTCCACTGGATGCCGTATCCTTGCAATCTTTAGGTACCTTACTTGATTTAGGACTATTTCCTTGTAAGGGTTGTTCCACACCTCCAGGTTTTAAAAACACTGGTCTAGCAACTAAGGTCCCTTTTTTTTCTGGAACTTTAAATGGAAATTCTACGTGAACAGATTTATTTTCTCTCATCAATTGTTTGTTGTGGCTGAGAATGTGTTTCTCTATGGCATCATGATCAAGTTTAAGATTATGTAAACACTTTTTACAAACCACTGTTTGTGATTCAAAGTTTATATTAATATCATTACCTTGAAATTTATTAACATAATCCAGCGCGATAATTTTCTGTTGTTCATTATCGTAATAACTGTAATTTGAATTTTTCATTTGAAGTGCCGTCAAACGTTTTTTATGCAAGTCTAGAATAGTTTGATGATGTTCTCCATTAATGTGTTTTGTAACCACAGAAACATCCAATATCCAATCACAAAGAATACACCATGTCATATTATTTTGATCATAACTTATATAATTCTCTGCACCAAAAACTTTGCAAACCTTTTCTTCAGATTTATCATCATAAACATATGTAGATGTATATTTTTTTGAATTTTCATTAACATTTACATTTAAATTTTTTTGCTGTGTCATTGCTTTGTAGCCATCACAAGCGGCTTGGATCATTTGTGTGTGTTGAGGTGAATCAAAGTGATTAGTATCTAAAGCTTGAACCAGGTTACAGGTCAAACATTGGACGGAACTCTCATCAACCTAAAATTATTTTATAGTCAATATATACAATCAATACATCACAACATTAGCAAGAATATCACTTTTCTATAGATTTTTTTTTCCTTGGACATTATTCACACACGGCCATCTGATCCCAAATTAAGCAGAGCTTGTACTATGGAAACCAGACAACTGATATACTATATACAATACTTTTCTTTTGTAAATATATACTTATATATATATATATAAGTATATGTAATTATATATATATAATTACACCTAGACTCAGGACAAACAAACATGTTCATGCACACAAATGTCTCTCCTGGGTGGGAATCGAACCCACAACCCTTGGCATGAAAGACAAGTATCTACCAACCACGCCAAGCGGCTCGATGAATTTAAATTATAATATTTATTGATTTTATTATTTACCTCAACATGAGATAAAACTATAAACACTAATAAACTACATATAATTAATCATAGGTTTATTCAGCGGTGCTTGTCTTCAACCTATGGTTAACCATTTTGTCTCATCTAGTTTTAAATTTGGGTGAAATATACACTCTTATACATAAAAAACATACTATAAAATTAGTTACCTTTCTATAAAGGTTTTTATTTTTATCAAATTCTACTTTTGATTGAATTAAATTAAGCATGTGGGTAGGTGAATTTTTATGTGTAACCTCATCATCATATTCCATATTGCATATAGTGCATGAATTGTCGCAGAGCCCTTGCCATGATGTATCATCTATCATTATACTGTCAAATGCAACAACAACATTATCAATTCTTTTAAGCCACCCAATATGCTTTTTCTTAATATGAGATGGTTCATTTACGTGCATCTTAACTCTTGCAAATACAGAAATTAATTGGTTACACAATTCACAGAAATACTTATTCCTTATCTGTAATTAGAAACAAAAAATAAATCGTTTTAAGATTTCCCTTGAAATTAATAAGCAAATTTAAAATTAATAATCTCATTTTAGTGTACTAATATAAGTTGTAATTTAAGTTTTTTAATTTAAAACTCATCACAACAACTATCAACTGTTTTAATTTATATTACATATATGTATGTACTCTTTAAAAATCCATCATACTACAATACATAATTACATTTTATTTCCTAATTTACAGCAAGCCATGAAAAAATGTTTACATTGGCCATAATGTAATACCTCTGCAGTGATAGGTACTACCCACTCATATTCCACAATTTTTAAACAGGAATATAAGTATTGTATTGACAGGGGGACACTTTGACATTTGAGGCCCCCTATTATAAAGAGATAATGTAAAATATTTTTGGCCCCTTTTAGACCTAGGCAAAAATCCGTTTCAGTCTGAAGTGTAAGCGACCCATTGAACTACAGGCACAATGGACAAAACATCTTAGTTCCCAAGGTTGATTGACTATGTAGAAGATGGTTAATATATCTTACAGTACCAGTCAGTGTGGTTATAATGTGTCAATGGGTTGTACTAAACAATAAATTTAAAAGAAAAACAAAATCATTGATAAATAGTGATACTAATATTTGAAGTGGCAAAGACCTTGAGAACTAAGTTCTAAAACTGAAGAAACTATTGTGAGAAAACAAAAAAAGGTAGAACAAAAAAAAATTAACATCATAATTAATCAAACCTTTTTTATGCCATCCTCTTCAAATTTTTCAACATATTTGATAGAATTCATCTTTTCTTTATGATTTGCTCCAGATATATGTTTATCGCAATTGACTGCGCTTGTAAAATATATCTCACAGACCAAACAAAAGAAATCAGAAGAAACACATCCTTCAAGTATAGCATTTTTACTATATACCGGAGCCATTTCTATGAAAATTAAGAAATAAATTTAATACCCTATATAGTATATAATATTAAATTATTAAATATTTAAAAATGTACTGAATTATTACATAGATAAACATAATTAAAATTGTTTCTTTTAAAATACATTAATTTGTATCACATTTCACCTATTTAATTTTTTATAATTTAATATGTATTAAGTAAGTTATTTACTTTTAAAATAATAAGTTGTGTGATTGTTTGTTAAAAGTATTTAATTAATAAAAGAAAATTATAGAACAATTGTTTTATAATAAATATAATCCAGACTTCCATATAAAAATATGTAATCTAAAATCTTAAGGACCCGGATCCAAAATCCTTCTTGTGCATATTCTTCTAATTCTTGTGTATTTTGAAATAATATCGTAATGAAATTTCCATGGTACTATAGAATATGTAAAGTGTATATTACTCGTCAACCTACAGTAAAATAGATAGACGAGTTAATTTATGACTTTTCATTTTAATAAAAGACTTTTGACCGGGAGATCATGATCAAGTTAAAATAATTTCAGTTAATAATTGTTTTTAGAAACATACCTGACCGGTGATGTTGCGGAAATGATGTTTTCAGTTAGAGATTTGAAAACTTAACAAATTATACATCCAACATTAAAATATGAATAACTCAATACCGCTCTCTTCTATAAATATATATTTATTATGATATTTGTGTATTCTGTGAAATCTGTGATATATCAAAACTGCATTTGAGAAATGAATTCTGACTGATTGGGCCTAGGAATCCTCAATCCAGTTGCCAGCTACTAATATAAACTTGTAATTTGAACAACATATAAAGGTGATGGCACACCTTCTCTTGAATGATATATTCATTCCCCAATCAAATATTTAAATTGACATTTTACATCAATGACATGCTACATATAATCTTTCATAAGTCATCTAACACCTTTTTCTATCAAAAATATTAATTATTTATGACTCACATTAGATTATATAATTTATATACAGTTATAACTGCAGCGAATGTGTGGCGTCGATTTTCAAAAAATTAACAAGGGAGAAAATTAAAAATAATAAGTAAAATAAATTATTGTATTCTTATCATTAGTTGAATGTGTTTGTTGTATAATTATATGAGAGATGGCGAAACTTCTCCTGGGGCAGTGACGTCTTGTCGTGTATTGCAAAAGCAAACAGCAGTTGAGAAATGAGGTATTAATAATACCAGTGTCTATCGTCTACAACAGTTAAGGGATATTTTTAATACTTGTATATTATCTTTATAACAGAAATAGAGCTTATTCCTTCACCTTAGTGTTAAATACGTAATGGTACTGACACACTGCAGGTATATTATAAAATATGAACTAACGCTATAACATTTAGTAACATCTCTAGGATTTTGGTATGATTCGTTAGAAGTTTTCGACACTGTATAATTAGTGTTGATGATACCTTGAATCATTGCTTATTTTTTACATATAGAGCCCTAGACAATAAGGTTTGAAATTGTAATTTCGATGGGAGGTCTCAGTATGTAAATACAAATGTTGTGGACGCCGATAGGTGTTTTTTATTGAATGGGTTAAGAGGTTATGTTTACATATTCTATTACGTTAATCAATCAATTGAGGTAAAACTTTAAATGTATAATACGATAGTATGATAAAAGGGTTCTCTGTGATTGTTGTTGTAAAAAATGACTTGTTCAAATTAAACTATTGTTTATTATAAATTGTTGTAATCTGTTATTGTTGCCATAATAATTTATTCATCAAACTGTGTAATATAAAGATTTATTCATTTAGTACATTACATGAAATTTTGATACATATGTCTTTTTCATGGTAAAGGTTTTTATACCATTCGTGTTTTAGTAACTACAGTAAAGATGATGCAACAATGTATGTCAGTTTATGCAAGTATATTATTAAATAGAATTAATTACAATTTGGAAAAATAGGCTTTTTACAAAAAATAAACAAACAAATGGCCAGTAGAAATTATTTATTACTTAAAGGGATTTTTAGTTTATTTGAACTTAATATTATCAATGGTTCAACACATGTACAAATGTATAAAAGTTCAGTTTACACTCATTTTGTAGATAGTTATACTCATTTTAGATATTAACAATATTGTAACTTATATTAAGAATTTTTATTTAAAACTGGAATTTTCTAATTTTATCATTTCATTTTCCTGCAGCAGTTGCAAGAGGGTTTCTTAAAACTAAAATAACTGAGTCGCCACGGAGAAACATTTTTGAAATGAATTTGTCCTTGTTTACAGCTTTGCCCTGAAAGTAAATGTAATATTTTTATGTTATAGCTATTAGAATATTTATGGATATTGTAAGTATTTTCTACAAAAAAATTAGGAAATTGTTTTAAAAATATATTAATAATTAAAATATTTTAGTTACATTCAGTAATATTATTAATTTTCTAAGTGGTAAGGCTTTGGGTATGTACCACCTATTAATCTATATAAATTCTATCACTTGATAAACATACTTAGTATTGTGTCCTGTTTGAAGGGTGAGTGAAATAGTATAACAACAGGCACAATGGTTGTAACATCTTACTTTGCAAGATTGGTGGCGATTTGGCGATGTAAGGAATAATGAATATATGTCTATATTGTTAAAAGAGTATTAGTTAATTTGGTTTGGTAACAAGAGTTTGATGAAATTAAGTGTCACAAATACTAAAGATTTTTATAACACTATTACTCTAAACTTTCCCCTACCTTAATGCTTCCCAGATACCATAGTTTATTTGTTTATTCTTATAGGAAAATTAATATAGGATCAAAATTCATTAATATGTAACCGTAACCGTAACAGCCTGTGAATGTCCCACTGCTGGGCTAAAGGCCTCCTCTCCTCTTTTTGAGGAGAAGGTTTGGAGCTTATTCCACCACGCTGCTCCAATGCGGGTTGGTGGAATACACATGTGGCAGAATTTCAGTGAAAATAGACACATGCAGGTTTCCTCACGATGTTTTCCTTCACCGTAAAGCACGAGATGAATTATAATCACAAATTAAGCACATGAATATTCAGTGGTGCTTGCCCGGGTTTGAACCCACGATCATCGGTTAAGATTCACGCGTTCTTACCACTGGGCCATCTCGGCTCTATTAATATGTAACAGTTTTTACATTACATTAAAAAAAGGATGATAGGTTAATAAAAATGTAATATGGAACTCACAAGGATGCAGTTAAGAAAATGTATTATACATTAATTGAATTAAAAATGATATATGAAATATATAAAACGTTTTTTTTTAACACGATATAATAAAAAGGAGATATTAAAGGTTTTTTGTTTTTTAATAAATATAATTTGGAGGTTACTTTAACTAAGATCAATTTAACAATTTGATTTCTTAAGGATTTACCTTTTTCCCTTTTCCCGTCCTCGGTACTTCGGTCCACATTTCTTTGACATTTTCCAAAACCATGTTACAATGCCGGTCAAAAGCCTTAACGCGACCCAGTAGTTTTTTGTTGTTTCGACAGTTTATTAACACTTGTGTATTGTTCTTTACAGACTGTGTGAGTACTGATAGAGGACCTGTGCTAAATTCTTCTTCTTCAATCTTTGCTAATTCCTCCAAAGTCATCTCCGAGCGTGGCTTAGATGTGGATGCCCTTAAAAAATTTTGGTTTTATACTAATAGAATATAACTTTGTATTAATATTAAGAATAGAAATATACTTACATTTTGGTATATTCCTTAATGTATAAGTTTACTAGTTAATAAAACGATTAACTCAACTACAAACAAAACTACACGCGAGATCACAGTTTACCGCTTTTGACTACAGATAAAATAATACTTAATGTTTTATTTTCTAGTTAGTGTTACCATATACAAAATGTGTTTTGTCGTATAAGGATTTTTTCATACTATCAATAAATTAGGATAATTTTAAAAATAAATTCAAGAATTGTTAATGGCATGTAGATGCAGTTTCTGTCGAAATTAAACGT